>NC_057810.1:599691367-599944018 GCF_018294505.1 Triticum aestivum
TGAGATCCATGTATGAAAACAAAGTATGGACTTTGATTGACTTGCCCAATGATCGGCGAGACATTGAGAGTAAATGGATCTTCAAGAGGAAGACGGACGCTGATAGTGTTACTATCTACAAAGCTAGAATTGTCGCAAAAGGTTTTCGACAAGTTCAAGGTGTTGACTACGATGAGAGTTTTTCACTCGTATCTATGCTTAAGTCTGTCTGAATCATGTTAGCAATTGCCACATTTTGTGAAATCTGGCAAATGGATGTCAAAACTGCATTCCTTAATGGATTTTTTAAGAAGAGTTGTATATGATGCAACCAGAAGGTTTTGTCGATCCGAAAGGTGCTAACAAAATGTGCAAGCTCCAGCGATCCATCAATGGACTGGTGCAAGCATCTCGGAGTTGAAATATACACTTTGATAAGTTGATCAAAGCATATAGTTTTAATACAGACTTGCGGTGAAGCCTGTATTTACAAGAAAGTGAGTGGGAGCACTACAACATTTCTGATAAGTATATATGAATGACATATTGTTGATCGGAAATAATGTAGAATTTTTCTGGAAAGCGTAAAGGAGTGTTTGAAAGGAGTTTTTCAAAGAAAGACCTTGGTGAAGCTGCTTACACATTGAGCATCAAGATCTATAGAGATAGATCAAGACGCTTGATAAAATTTTTCAATGAGTACATACCTTGACAAGATTTTGAAGTAGTTCAAAATAGAATAGTCAAAGAAAGAGTTCTTGCCTGTGTTGCAAGGTGTGAAGTTGAGTAAGACTCAAAACCCGACCATGGAAGAAAATAGAAAAGAATGAACAGTCATTCCCTATGCCTCAGTCATAGGTTCTATAAAGTATGCTATGCTGTGTACTAGACCTATTGTATACCTTGCTCTGAGTTTGGCAAAGGAATACAATTTTGATCTAAAAGTAGATCACTACAACAGCGGTCAAGAATATCCTTAGTGAGGACTTGTTTCTCGATTATGGAGGTGATAAAAGAGCCAGTCGTAAAAAGTTACAACGATGCAAGCTTTTACACCAATCCAGATGACTCTAAGTCTCAATCTGGATACATATTAAAAGTGGGAGCAATTAGCTAGAGTAGCTCCGTGCAGAGCATTGTGGACATAGAATATTTGCAAAATACATACCGCTCTGAATGTGACAGACCCGTTGACTAAACTTCTCTCATGAGCAAAACATGATCATCCCTTAGTACTCTTTGGGTGTTAATCGCATAGCCATGTGAACTAGATTATTGACTCTAGTAAACCCTTTGGGCGTTGATCACATGACGATGTGAACTATGGGTATTAATCACATACAGATGTGAATATTGGTGTTAAATCACATGGTGATGTGAACTAGATTATTGACTCTAGTGCAAGTGGGAGACTGAAGGAAATATGCCCTAGAGGCAATAATAAAGTTATTATTTATTTTCTTATATCATGATAAATGTTTATTATTCATGCTAGAATTGTATTAACCGGAAACATAATACATGTGTGAATACATAGACAAACATAGTGTCACTAGTATGCCTCTACTTGACTAGCTCGTTGAATCAAAGATGGTTAAGTTTCCTATCCATAGACATGAGTTGTCATTTGATTAACGGGATCACATCATTAGGAGAATGATGTGATTGACATGACCCATTCCGTTAGCCTAGCACTTGATTGTTTAGTATGTTGCTATTGCTTTCTTCATGACTTATACATGTTCCTATGACTATGAGATTATGCAACTCCCGTTTATCGGAGGAACACTTTGTGTGCTACCAAACGTCACAACGTAACTGGGTGATTATAAAGGAGTACTACAGGTGTCTCCAAAGGTATATGTTGGGTTGGCGTATTTCGAGATTAGGTTTTGTCACTCCGATTGTCGGAAAGGTATCTCTGAGCCCTCTCGGTAATACACATCACTTAACCCTTGCAAGCATTGTAACTAATGAGTTAGTTACGGAATGATGCATTACGTAACGAGTAAAGAGACTTGCCGGTAACGAGATTGAACTAGGTATTGGATACCGACGATCGAATCTCGGGCAAGTAACTATCGATGACAAAGGGAACAACGTATGTTGTTATGCGGTTTGACCGATAAAGATCTTCGTAGAATATGTAGGAGCCAATATGAGCATCTAGGTTCCGCTATTGGTTATTGACCAAGAATAGTTCTAGGTCATGTCTACATAGTTCTCGAACCCATAGGGTCCGCACGCTTAAGGTTTCGATGACAGTTTTATTATGAGTTTATGAGTTTTGATGTACTGAAGGAGTTCGGAGTCCCGGATGAGATCGGGGACATGACGAGGAGTCTCGAAATGGTCGCGACGTAAAAATCGATATATTGGACGACTATATTTGGAGTTCGAAAAGGTTCCGAGTGATTCGGGTATTTTTTGGAGTACCGGAGAGTTACGGGAATTCGCCGCGGAGTATATGGTCCTTATTGGGCCATACGGGTATATAGGAGAGAGACCGAAAGGAAGGAGGCGCGCAGCCCCCCTCTGGTCCGAATTGGACAAGGGGTGCGGCCCCCTTTTCCTTCCTCCTCTCCCCTTCTTTCCCCCCTTCTCCTACTCCAACAAGGAAGGAGGGAGTCCTACTCCCGGTGGGAGTAGGACTCCCCTTGGCGCGCCCCTCCTAGGCCGGCCGCCCCCTCCCCCCTTGCTCCTTTATATACGGGGGCAGGGGGGCACCTCTAGGGACAACACAAGTTGATCTACGGATCGTTCCTTAACCGTGTGCGGTGCCCCCCTCCACCATATTTCACCTCGGTCATATCGTCGTGGAGTTTATGCGAAGCCCTGCACCGGTAGAACATCATCATCATCACCACACCGTCGTGCTGACGGAACTCATCCCCGACGCTTTGTTGGATTGGAGCCCGAGGAACGTCATCGAGCTGAAAGTGTGCTGAACACGAAGGTGCCGTACGTTCGGTGCTTGGATCGGTCGGATCGTGAAGACGTACGACTATATCAACCGCGTTGTCATAACGCTTCCGCTTACGGTCTACGAGGGTACGTGGACAACACTCTCCCCTCTCGTTGCTATATCATCACTATGATCTTGCGTGTGCGTAGGAAATTTTTTTGAAATCACTACGTTCCCCAACATGTTGAAGAAATATTTGAAAAAATGTTGATCATGCATATAAAAATGTTAATCAAGCATTTAAAAAAAATATTGAACAAGTATTTTAAAGATGTTGGACAAATATTTGAAAATTGTTGAATAGGTATTTGAAAAATATTAAAGAAGCATTTAAAAAAATGTTGATCATGTATATAAAAATGTTAATCAAGCATTTGCAAAAAGTGTTGAACAAGTATTTGAAAAAATATTAATCATTTATATAAAAATGTTTAACAAGTATTTATAAAAATGTTGATCATGTATATAAAAATGTTGAACAAGTATTTGAAAACATGTTGAACAAGTATTTAAAAAATGTTAAACAAGTATTTTAAAAAAATTGAACAAGTATTTGAAAAAATGTTTAACATCTGGAAGCTGGTGGAGTAGTTATTAGCTGCGTTGGGGATCGATGCCTGGTCTCCATGGCAATCACCAGTGCAACTAACCACCCCATTAGTTTCCAGTTACTGGTTAGAAAAGGGACTGCGACCAGCTAGAGGCGACTGAGCCGGTCTTCTCCATTATTTCTTTCTTTTTTTTCTATATTATTTTTTCAAATACTTGTTCAAATTTTTTTAAATACTTGTTCAATTTTTTTTCAAATACTTGTTCAACATTTTTATATACATGATAATGTTTTTTTACAAATACTTGTTCAACATTTTTATGGACATGATCAATATTTTTTGAAATACTTGTTCAACATTTTTTTCAAATACTTGTTCAATATTTTTTTCAAATACTTCTTCAACATTTGTTGCAAATGCTTGATCAACATTTTTATATATACATGATCAACATTTTTTAAAATACTTCTTCAACAGTTTTCAAATACCTATTCAACAGTTTTCAAATATTTGTTCAACATTTTTCAAATACTTGTGCAACATTTTTTTTTCAAATGCTTAACTAACATTTTTATATGCATGATCAAATTTTTTTCAAATACTTCTTCAACATTTTTCAAATAGCTATTCAACAGATAGATGGGTGCATGCACCTATCGGCCTATAGAAAGTAGATTGGATGCCATTCGGCCAGTAGTGGGCCGACTGGGGCCAATCGGCCAGCGGTGGGCCGACTGGATTCAATCGGCCGTTAGTGGGCCGACTGGGGGCCAATCGGCCAACAGTAGGCCGACTGGATCCAATCAGTCAGCAGTAGGCCGATTGGGTAATATTTAAAATAATAATAATTATGGCGTAATATTTCTGAAATTTAATATAAAAATGTATTATTAAAAAAAAATTAGCCGGAAAGGCGAGGCACTGGACGCGGGCAGGCCTGGTGTGGCAGCAGTCAGCAAGGCCCAACCATTAAAGCGTGCGCGACGTGACTAGGCTGAGGCCCGAGGCCCAGGACGGGAGTTGCAGCGAGGCAATAGACTGAACTGCGATTGCCTAAAAAAATCTTGCTTTTTTGTGTGCAATCTCGCAGAACTTTTATTAAGGGGTCACAGCGTTTATAGGAACGAAAAATAATCTAGTTAATGTGAGAGTCGCTACCGTTGTTTGAAAAAACTAGAAGTTGCTAGGTCAACACGTGTGCAAAGGAGTGTTTTTTGAAGGAGTGTGCAAAGGAGTGTGCAAAGGAGTGTTCTGGCATGGATCAAAACGATTTGATTCTTTTCTGCTAGGTGCAAAGAGAAGCTAATAGATTAAGGACCCCAATAGCCATAGGACGTCAGCTGGGAGAGCTCTCACGCAGCGACTATTTATCGCATTAAGCGATACAGTCACCAGCTCTCGCTGAAGGTTTGCATGTTGTATTGGGCCAGCCCATTTGCACGCCGAAATGGAAGATGTGGGAATCAATCCATGGTCTCAGAGAAGAAAGAAGCTAGCCACTGCGCTAGGCCCCGTCCGCAGTAGATAAAAGTGGTGCGCCCTACTTAAGGATTCGAGCCGGTTTTCTTTGTTTCTTTTTGTTTTTTTGTTTTCTTTTGCTTCTTTTCTTTTTTATTCTCTATTTTTTCATTCTTTCTTTGCATTATTTTTTTGTTTCTCTTTTTTGTTTTTTTTGTTTTTTTGTCATTATTTTGTATTTTTTGTATATGTAAGCAATATTTTTCAAATACACCTCTAACATTCCTTCTTCATTTTTTATTTTTCTTTTGTATAGGTAATAGCTATCGACCCACAAAAAAAGGTAATAGCTATAATTTTTCACTCTACATTTTCATATATGTCAAAAACATTTTTGTAATAAATGATCAATATTTTTTGTATATACGTTCAACATTGTCCGAACACTTATTTAATATATTTTTAATACTTGTTCAATATTTTAATACTTATTCAACATTTTTCAAATAGTCTTTATTTTGTATTACTTATTCAACATTTTCAAATACTTTTTTCAACATTTTTAATACTTACTCGACATTTTCCAAAAACTTGTATAACATTTTTAGTATACTCGTTCAGTAATTCTTAATACCTAGTCAACATTTGTCAAATACTTGTTCAATATTTTTAATACTTATTCAACATTTTCAAATACTTGTTCGACATTTTTTAATAGTTATTCAACATTTTTTCAATAATCCTTCAACATATTTAAGGCTTATTCAATATTTTCTGTGTTTGTTAACTGCTATTATTTCAAGAAAAGCATGGAAAACCGAGTAAAAAGAAAATACACAAAAAATCATGTTGAATTAGACGAGTAAAAAAGAAAAAAAAGAAAAAGAAAGTAAAACCAGGGAAAGGAAGTAAACATGGTAAAACTAGGCTCATTTTTCTTCTAGTAGGCCGCGCTCTCTATGGTGTACAACAAGTCGAGTTTGTCGCAGTGATTAGCAGTGCTGGAAAGCAACTAGTCGATCCAAGGATTGATCCCCAGTTAGCACCGTTTTTACCTCTGTTTTTTCAGGATATATTCACCACAGTGGGCCGGCCCGATATGTAGCGCTCGACGCGAGAATTCCCCTCTAGTCTGGCTTAATGCGAGGAATAGGGGTGCCCGAGCTCCCAGCGAACTATGTCTTCGCTAGGGATTGGTTCGCTCCCACCCTGTTCCCCAACGACTTTTTTTAGAACTACCATGTGTTTTACTTATTCAACAAAGTCTGGGATCTCCTCAGCGATCACCCTCAAGATACAATCCAGTGGGGATTCAGCCCACACATTACATAAACGATTACTTACCCCTTCCCTAGCTAGTAGATGGGCGGCAGAATTAGATGTCCTTCTTACCCAGGTCACCTTTGCTGCCTCCCGCAAGCGCAACAGAGCTTTTACGTCCTCCACCACCGGTCCAGAGGCCGACATGTTTTTACTCATCCCATTTAGCATGGTCACCACGGACTTGCAATGAACATCTAAATGGATTTTCTGAATATCTCAAAAAGAAAAAGATGAGCCGCACGCCAGCAAGCTAGGAGTTCCGCCGTTTCCGGATTATTACTCCATGGGAAATCCCTGAAGGCACCATGGTGATCTCTGAACACCACACCCCCACCTGCATTATCGCCAGCTTTAGTTGTAGCACCATCAACATTTGCCTTTATCCACCCTTGATCCGGCGCCCTTAATTTTTGAATTTCCTGCGTGGCTTCTGGTTCAAAATAAAGTGGTTACAAACATCTCAATTATCAAACCAGTGGCGAACCAACCTGTGGTTGGATTGTTAGAGGGACAATTGTATCCCCAGCCCACCAGGGTTCAAGTCCTGGTGCTCGTATTTATTCCCGGATTTCCGGCGATGCACATTCAGTGGGAGGAGACGTTTTTGTCGACGACGAGGTGCCTACGAACTACGGTGACTTCGTATATTTGAAGATGATATGCCGGATCAGTCTTTTGGAGGTGCTCATAGGGGTAGGATGTGCGTGTGTGCATTCATAGGAATGAGTGTATGCGCGTGTATATGAGCACCTGCGTCTATACTATGTTCAAAAAAAAATACCAAACCAGTGCAGGAAACAGTATTGACGCAAAGAAAAACTAAAAGATTACAAATTTCTATATTAATTGAAAAAATACGTACTCCCAGGAAATTGCACACACTGGAAGTTCCCATGATAAAAAAAAGGCACATAAAAATTTGCCATGTGAACATAGGAATTGGCCCTGGTTTTTGGTTTTTTGACGTACATATGAATATAGAAATGCCTATGGGAATGTTACCGTGATCAAACCGTGTTATTGGAAGTCATGGCAAAAACTGAAAACAGTGAAGTACATATGAATTTGTCATGCTTTATGTACTATAAAAATGTATAGCGAAAATTGCTAGTTGACATTTGAACAAGACATGACTAAAAAATAAAAAATAAAGACATGTGAACAAGAAAAATATTTTTAACTAAAATTCACTCTTATAAAATCATACATGAAAAAAATTAAGTGTACAAAAAGGGAAAACAATTGGGATTGAAAGAATGGCATGAAATAAAAAATTAAAAAAATTCATGATACAAAATATTAAAATTGACATGCTCGGTATTTTCTTTGTCTTAAACCAAAAATCACATAAAGAAAATTATACTGATTCAAAATTAAATTGCCAAATAATAAAATTACCATGATAGATAAGA
Source organism: Triticum aestivum (assembly GCF_018294505.1). Lineage (NCBI taxonomy): Eukaryota > Viridiplantae > Streptophyta > Magnoliopsida > Poales > Poaceae > Triticum > Triticum aestivum. The sequence goes on from NC_057810.1 coordinate 599,699,056, forward strand.
AATGTCATTCTCTTAATAATAAAAATGAGATGCTCAATAAAAATGTCATCATACAAAAAAATTAAAATTTTCATGCTATTTATTTTCGTCGTCAAAACAAACATCGCACACACAAAGAAATAATCGTGATTCAAAAATTAAATTTGACCTGTTAATAATAAATTTATCACACTCTTAATAATAAAAATAGCATGCTCCTAATAATAAAAAAAATTCATGCTCTAGTAATAAAAATGTCATGCTCTTAATAACAAAATTGCCCTGATACAAAAATTAAAATTGTCATGCTATGTATTTTCTTTGTCAGAACAAACAATAACACAAAAAAATTGCAATGCCACTAAAAATATATTTACCATCCTATCTCACTTCTCTTTGTCCTTTTGCTCTTCATTTTGGCACAACTGCCTTTTCATTGTATAGAAAGGGCCTTTTCTTGTTTCCCTCTATCTTTTTACTTGCCTGACTGGTCCTACGCATGAAAATAATTATATTAGTGCTAGAGAGTTATTTTCCATGGTTCAAAATGATTTACCGAAATAACTAGAGATAAAATTGGGGGCGTGCACAGTTACCACCATGTGTAGAGAATTATTTTGTTAGGTAAAAAACTGCCAAGCTCTTAATAATAAAATTGTCATGATCTTAGTAAATAAAATTGCCATGCTCTTAATAAAAATAAAATTTGCATGCTCTTAATAATGGAAATATCATGATATCAATAAAAAAATGCAATGTTGTTTTTCAAAAAAATGCCATGGCAATTTGCAAAACAAAATGGCACAATTTCAGAACAATTTCTCTTATTTTTTCATGGACCATAACTAACAAATCAAACATGGCAAAACTTTTGCAAACCTATGTATAAAACTTGGCAAAAAAATATAAAAAATTGCCATGTTTTTTGAAGAACATGCAAAAGCTTATTAATTTACGGGTGGTTCGGTAATCAAAAACGGATTGTGAAACGCAGATTTGTTATCTTGCTGCGTCATAGCAAGTTATAACAAAACACACACACATTGCATCACGTGCCATTTATAAAATCTATTGAAAAAAGAGCCCTGAAAAATCTAGTGGAAAAAAGTCTCTATGCATCAAATTATCCATGGTAGTTAGTTTAGTTGATAATAACAGAAGGGACAAACATGTACAAGGTTATGCATAGATAGGAGCAGGCATTTCCCTTACTTCATGTATAAAAGTGCATCAGCAAGACAATTTCAACTGCAAAGTGGCATATAGAAAAATAAAGTACATCATAAAATTGCCATGACGTCAAATCATAAATTGCCATAGCATCAAATTATAATTTGTCATGGAAAAAACCATCAAAATTTACCAAAAAGGTGCCTACATTATCATATCACTAAAAAATTTAATAGAACAGAGAGGCAAGGGCAAAGTTAATAGATTGATTTGTTTGCCATGGTCTATAACTAACAAACATGTCAAGTTAAATTTAGTAGATTCTTCTTTGACAAAAAAGGAGGCAAAAATGTAGGAAAATTCCCATGTGCATATGGAAAAATTATAGAAATATTTTGTTCTTTGAGAAAGATGGCAAAATTATAATTAGCCATGGGTTACAAAAAAAAGTTGGTAGACTATTATGTTAATTTGCGATGCTATAAACAAGAACATTACCATGCATTTGACCCCACACCTCTCCCCTACCCTTAAAATTTCCCATGATATCTGATAAATATGATTAGCCATGTTACATACAATATGATTGTCATGGTTTTATACAAGTATAATTTGTCGTGGGGTGCCATGGCACACATTGTTAAACTGCCATCGGGAACTATAATAAATATTTAGCAGTTTCTTCATCGTACAAAACTTTCAAAATTACCACTGGAAATATTGCCATGGAACACATTGTTAAATTGGCATGGGGACCTATAATAAAAATTAAGCACTTTCTTCTTGATACACAAATTATAAAATTACCATTAAGACACATGGTGAATCGCCATCACATACAAATTCGTGCCAGAACAGGTGCCTAGCCAAAACAAAACAAAAACATGGACAAAAAGAGTGCTAGCTAAGCATCATATAAGAACATGGGGAGCGGAGTGCTAGCAAAAGCATCATATCATATTGTTTAGCAAAGCATCATATTCAGAAATAAGCTAGGGATGTTACTAGCCAAAACGGAAAATGCACGAAGAAGCAACTAATTCCATGGACGCTATGAGCTTCCTGATTGAGCATGCCTCCACTGGTGTATCAAAGCATGCTAGCCATGGTCAAACTGGAGTGCAATGTCAGTTTTTTAGTAACAGTGTGCATGACGACCGCCGACGTTGTGTTGAATGGCCTGATAGCAGTTGTTTAGAGAAAAGACAACCTGAAACACATTTTCATACTCCAAGACTTGCACACTCATCAAGGTGCTCTTTACACAAATTGAAATCCACATTCAATCAAGGTTTCTAAAGACATCACTAAGAAAAAGAACGTATATGCTCTTACATATATGGTTCGGAGGAGGATGCAGACTTGCCAATAGGTACAAGGAGCTCCAATAGATGTAGAAGTGGTGCCCCCACCACCGTCGCCATTTACCAACCTTGGACATACTCCCCTGTACCCATGCTGATGTAGATAGCGCCCACTGTTAGCACCGGGGGTGAAGGTCGGGTTCCTTGTCGGCTACATCAACATCCTTTTTGATGGAGCCTACTCCTACTGCTCCTCTTCCTTCGTTCGGTGGTGGGTCATACCCCATCCACTCCAATTTACCCGCGCGTGTCCCACAACAAGGGCAGTCACATCATCTAGGTCAGCCGTCCTGGCGCAAGCCCCAACGCACAACAATCGGATGGTGCTCGGTTCTCCTTCTTGCACATCTATGATGGCCCACAAGTATAAGAGATTGCAACAGTCTTCGAGGGCAGCTGAGTTGTCAATTCAACCACACTAGAGAATCACTTCCTTGCAACAATTTAATAGTACCATGCTACGTCTTGAGCTTGCGTTGGTTTTCCTCAAAGAGGAGAGGGTGATGCAACAATAGTAGCGTAAGTATTTCCCTTAGTTTTTGAGAACCAAGGTATCAACCCAGTAGGAGGCTCCTCAAAAGTCCCACGCACCTACACAAACAAACTGAGAACTCGCAACCAACGCGATAAAGGGGTTGTCAATCCCTTCACGGCCACTTGCGAAAGTGAGATCTAATAAAGATAGTAAGATAAGATAAATATATTTTTGGTATTTTATAATATAGATGCAAAAAAGTAAAGATGCAAATAAAAGTAGATTGGAAGCAAATATGATAAGAGATAGACCCGGGGGCCATAGGTTTCACTAGTGGCTTCTCTCAAGATAGCATAAGTATTACGGTGGGTGAACAAATTACTGTCGAGCAATTGATAGAAAAGCGAATAGTTATGAGATTATCTAGGCATGATCATGTATATAGGCATCACGTCCATAACAAGTAGACCGACTCCTGCCTGCATCTACTACTATTACTCCACACATCGACCGACTCCTGGCTGCATCTAGAGTATTAAGTTCATAAGAACAGAGTAATGCATTAAGCAAGATGACATGATGTAGAGGGATAAACTCAAGCAATATGATATAAACCCCATCTTTTATCCTCGATGGCAACAATACAATACGTGCCTTGCAACCCTTTCTGTCACCCTTTCTGTCACTGGGTATATATAGGAGGAAGAAGTACGTTGGTGGCTGCCCGAGGGGCCCACGAGACAGGGGGGCGCGCCCTACAGGGGGCACCCTCCTATCTCGTGGGAGCCTCGGCAGCTTCTTGGCTTGCATTCCAAGTCCTCTGGATCACGTTCGTTCCAAAAATCATGCTCCCGATGGTTTCATTCCGTTTGGACTCCGTTTGATATTCCTTTTCTTCGAAATACTGAAATAGGCAAAAAAATAGCAATATGGGTTGGGCCTCCGGTTAGTAGGTTAGTCCCAAAAATGATATAAATATGTAAAATAAATCCCATAAACATCCAAAAGAGGTAATATAATAGCATGGAACAATAAAAAATTATAGATACATTGGAGACGTATCAAGCATCCCCAAGCTTAATTCCTGCTCGTCCTCGAGTAGGTAAATGATAAAAAAGAAATTTTTGATGTGGAATGCTACCTAGCATAATTCTCAATGTAATTTTCTTTATTGTGGCATGAATGTTTAGATCCAAATGATACAAAATAAAAGGTCATATTGACATAAGAAATAGTAATACTTCAAGCATACTAATCAAAGTAATCATGTCTTCTCAAAATAACATGGCCAAAGAAAGTTATCCCTACAAAATCATATAGTCTGGTTGTTGCTCTATCTTCATCACACAAAGTACTTAATCATGCACAACCCCGATGATAAGCCAAGCAATTGTTTCATACTTTAATAATCTCAAACTTTTTCAACTTTCACGCAATACATGAGCGTGAGCCATGGACATAGCACTATATGTGGAATAGAATGGTGGTTGTGGAGAAGACAAAAAAGGAGAAGATACTCTCACATCAACTAGGCGTATCAACGGGCTATGAAGATGCCCATTAATAGATATCAATGTGAGTGAGTAGGGATTGCCATGCAACGGATGCACTAGAGCTATAAATATATGAAAGCTCAACAAAAGAAACTAAGTGGGTGTGCATCCAACTCGCTTGCTCACGAAGACGTAGGGCACTTTTGAGGAAGCCCATCATTGGAATATACAAGCCATGTTCTATAATAAAAAATTCCCACTAGTATATGAAAGTGACAACATATGAGACTCTCTATCATGAAAATCATGGTGCTATTTTGAAGCACAAGTGTGGAAAAAGTGATAGTAGCATTGTCCCTTCTCTCTTTTTCTCTAATTTTATTATTATTTTTTCTTTTTTTTTCTTTCCCTTTTTTTCTTTGGCCTTTTTTTTCTTTTTGGCCTTTCTATTTTTTTTCTTTTTCTCCCCTCTTTTTTTTGTAAAGTCCGAAGTCTCATCCCGACTTGTGGGGGAATCATAGTTTTCATCATCCTTTCCTCACTAGGACAATGCTCTAATAATGAAGATCATCACACTTTTATGGATTTACAACTCAAGAATTACAACTCAAAGCTAGAACAAGATATGACTCTATATGAATGCCTCCGGCGGTGTACCGGGATATGCAATGAATCAAGAGTGACATGTATGAAAATTATGAAGGTGGCCTTGCCACAAATACAATGTCAACTACATGATCATGCAAAGAGCAATATGACAAAAGTAATGTGTGTCATATGAACGGAACGATGGAAAGTTGCATGGCAATATATCTCGGAATGGCTATGGAAATGCCATAATAGGTAGGTATGGTGGCTGTTTTGAGGAAGGTATATGGTGGGTGTATGGTACCGGCGAAAGTTGCACGGCACAAGAGAGGCTAGCAATGATGGAAGGGTGAAAGGGTGCGTATAATCGATGGACTCAACATTAGTCAAAAGAACTCATGCACTTATTGCAAAAAATTAGAAGTCATCAAAAACCAAAGCACTACGCACATGATCCTAGGGGTATAGATTGGTAGGAAAAGACCATCGCTCGTCCCCGACCGCCACTCATAAGGAAGACAATCAATAAATAAAATTGTGCTCCAACTTCATCACAAAGCGGTTCACCATACGTGCATGCTACGAGAATCACAACCCTCAACACAAGTATTTTTCATAATCACCTCAACTAGCATGACTTTAATATCACTACCTCCATATCTCAAAACAATTATCAAGTATCAAATTGATCATAGCATCCAATTCACTTTCTATGATAGTTTTTATTATACCCAACTTGGATGCTCATTATTCTAGGACCAAATTTGTAACCATAGCAAATACCATGCTGTTCTAAAAGACTCTCAAAAAGATATAAGTGAAGCATGAGAGACTAGTAATTTCTTCAAAATTAATCCACCGCCGTGCTCTAAAGGATATAAGTGAAGCACTAGAGCAAAAACTATCAAGCTCAAAAGATATAAGTGAAGCACATAGAGTATTCTAGCAAATTCTAATCAAATAGGCTTCTCCCAAAAGGTGTGTACAGCAAGAATGATTGTGGTAAACTAAAAAGCAAAGACTAATATAATACACGATGCTCCAAATAAAACACATATCATGTGGCGAACAAAAATATAGCTCCAAGTAAAGTTACCAATGAACGAAGACGAAAGAGGGGATGCCTTCCCGGGCATCCCCAAGCTTAGGCTTTTGGCTATCCTTGAATATCTTGGGGTGCCTTGGGCATCCCCAATCTTAGGCTCTTTCCACCCTTTATTCCATAGTCCATAAAAGCTTTACCCAAAACTTGAAAACTTCACAACACAAAACTCAACAGGAAATCTTATAAGCTCCGTTAGTGAAAGAAAACAAAACCACCACATAAGGTACTGTAATGAACTTATTCTTTATTTATTTTGGTGTTAAACATACTGTGTTCCAACTTCTCTATGGTTTATAAACTATTTTACTAGCCATAGATGCATCAAAATAAGCAAACAACACACGAAAAACAGAATCTGTCAAAAACAGAACAGTCTGTAGCAATCTGTAACTAACGCAAACTTCTAGAACTCTACAAATACTAAAAAAATAGGAAGTCCTGTAAAATTTGTTTATTGATCAGCAGAAAAAATAATCAACGCAAAATCACGTTCCTGTGATTTAACAAAATTATATTCGTGCGTGCAAAGTTTCTGTTTTTCAGCAGAATCAAATCAACTATCATCATAGGTTATCCAATAGGTTCTACTTGGCACAAACACTAATTAAAAGATAAAAACACATCTAAACAGAAGATAGATGCAAGATTTATTGAATAACAGCAAGGAAAAATATTGGGTTGTCTCCTGACAAGCGCTTTTCTTTAAAGCCTTTTTAGCTAGGCAATGAGATTTCAATGATGCTCACATGAAAGACAAGAATTGAAGCATAAAGGGAGCATCATAAAAAATGTGATAAACACATCTAAGTCTAACATACTTCCTATGCATAGGCATTTTATAAGCAAACAAATTATCATAGCAAGAAAAATTTAGCATATGCAAGGAAGTGGAAAGAAACAATAGCAATCTCAACATAACGAGAGGTAATTTTGTAACATGAAAATTTCTACAACCATATTTTCCTCTCTCATAATAATTACATGTAGGATCATAAGCAAATTCAACAAAATAACTATCACATAAAATATTTCCAACACGATCCAGATGCATGCGAAGTTGACACTCTTCCAAAATAGTGGGATTAACATTGACTAAAGTCATGACCTTTCCGAACCCACTTTTATCAAAAATATCATAAGATTGAACATACTCCAAATATGTGGGATCTAAAGTTGACACTCTTCCAAACCCACTTTCAATATTATTGAAAACACTATTATCAATCTCATATTCATCATGGGGCTTAAATAAATTTTCAAGGTTACAAGAAGAATCACCCCAATCATGATCATTGAAACAAATACTAGACATAGCAAAACTAGCATCCCCAAGCTTAGGGTTTTGGATATTATTAGCACAATTGATATCAAGAGAATTTATAGGAAAATCATTACAATCATGCTTTTTATTCTAGGAGTTATCGTGAATCTCTTCATAAATTTCTTCATCGTAATTTTCAGATTCACAAATTTTGAGCAAAGCTTCATAAAGATAATCTAGTGCACAAAACTCACTAGCAATTGGTTCGTAATAATTGGATCTCTTAAAAAGATTAGCAAGCGGATGAGGATCCATAGATCTTAGGTTCTCTGTTTAGCAATAAATAAGCATCTAATCCAACCGAACGAGTAAACGAAAGGGCAAGCGAAAGAGAGGAGGAGATTGAGAAAGAGAGGGCGAATAAAACGACAAGGGTGAAGTGGGGGAGAGGAAAACAAGAGGCAAATGGAAAATAATATAAATGCGAGGGAGATGAGTTTGTGATGGGTACTTGGTATGTCTTGACTTGAGCAAAGACCTCCCCGGCAACGACGCCAGAAATCCTTCTTGCTACGTCTTGAGCTTGCGTTGGTTTTCCTCGAAGAGGAGAGGGTGATGCAGCAATAGTTGCGTAAGTATTTCCCTTAGTTTTTGAGAACCAAGGGTATCAATCTAGTAGGAGGCTCCTCAAAAGTCCCACGCACCTACACAAACAAACTGAGAACTCGCAACCAACGCGATAAAGGGGTTGTCAATCCCTTCACGGCCACTTGCGAAAGTGAGATCTAATAAAGATAGTAAGATAAGATAAATATATTTTTGGTATTTTATAATATAGATGCAAAAAAGTAAAGATGCAAATAAAAGTAGATTGGAAGCAAATATGATAAGAGATAGACCCGGGGGCCATAGGTTTCACTAGTGGCTTCTCTCAAGATAGCATAAGTATTACGGTGGGTGAACAAATTACTGTCGAGCAATTGATAGAAAAGTGAATAGTTATGAGATTATCTAGGCATGATCATGTATATAGGCATCACGTCCATAACAAGTAGACCGACTCCTGCCTGCATCTACTACTATTACTACACACATCGACCGATTCCTGGCTGCATCTAGAGTATTAAGTTCATAAGAACAGAGTAACGCATTAAGCAAGATGACATGATGTAGAGGGATAAAATCAAGCAATATGATATAAACCCCATCTTTTGTCCTCGATGGCAACAATACAATACGTGCCTTGCAACCCTTTCTGTCACTGGGTAAGGACACCGTAAGATTGAACCCAAAGCTAAGCACTTCTCCCATGGCAAGAAAGATCAATCTAGTAGGCCAAACCAAACTGATAATTTGAAGAGACTAGCAAAGATAACTCAATCATACATAAAAGAATTCAGAGAAGATTCAAATATTATTCATAGATAAACTTGATCATAAACCCACAATTCATCGGATCTCGACAAACACACCGCAAAAAGAGTTTACATCGAATAGGTCTCCACAAGAGAGGGGGAGAACATTGTATTGAGATCCAAAAAGAGAGAAGAAGCCATCTAGCTAATAACTATGGACCCATAGGTCTGTGGTAAACTACTCACAACTCATCGGAGGGGCAAGGATGTTGATGTAGAGGCCCTCCATGGTTGATTCCCCCTCCGGCAGAACACCAGCGAAGGCTCCAAGATGGGATCTCGTGGATACAGAAGGTTACAGTGGTGGAAATTGTGTTTCGTCTGCCCCCCGGATGTTTTCGGGGTATGTAGGTATATATAGGAGGAAGAAGTACGTCGGTGGCCACCCGAGGGGCCCACAAGACAGGGGGGCGCGCCCTACAGGGGGGCGCCCCCCTATCTCGTGGGAGCCTTGGTAGCTTCTTGGCTTGCACTCCAAGTCCTCTGGATCATGTTCATTCCAAAAATCACGCTCCCGAAGGTTTCATTCCGTTTGGACTCCGTTTGATATTCCTTTTCTTCGAAATACTGAAATAGGCAAAAAACAGCAATATGGGCTGGGCCTCCGGTTAGTAGGTTAGTCCCAAAAATGATATAAATGTGTAAAATAAAGCCCATAAACATCCAAAAGAGGTAATATAATAGCATGGAACAATCAAAAATTATAGATACATTGGAGACATATCATACCACAATAATATGATAGCAATGATAACAATAGTAGTGGTAACAGTAGTACCAATTTTGTAGCAAGCAAAGCAGCAGTAATAAAGCGTAGTCATGGAGTAGCGATGGATATTTAGATGAGATCCATTATGTAACCATCACAACCTAGAGCGATACACAATAGCTCCAATTCATCAATCATATGTAGGCATTTATTCCGTATATAGTCATACATGCTTGCAATAAGAACTTGCATGACATCTTTTGTCCTACCCTCCCGTGGCAGTGGGGTCCTAATGGAAATAAGGGTAATTAGGCGCTCCTTTTAGTAGAGAACTGGATCAAAGCATTAACACATGGTGAATACATGAACTCCTCAAATTAAATCAATCCCTGTCGATATCTCGATTCATGGTCACCTCGGGGGTCTAAGGTTCAGAACGATAACAGGTGCATACAACTTGCAGGTAAGATCAACATCTCAAATATATTAATGAAAGCATAAGTGTTCAAATTTGAAATCATGGCACTCGGGCCCTAGTGACAAGCATTAAGCACAAAAAAGTCATAGCAACATCAATCTCAGAACACAGTGGATACTAGGGATCAATCCCTATAAAATTGACATGATTACATAAGAAATCTCATCCATCTCCATCTCTAGTATGCCTACAAGAGGATTACTCACACATGATTGTGAACATCATGAGATTATTGGTGGAGAAGGGTTATTGATGACAACGAAGATGATACCCTCTCTCTGGAGCCTCGAACGGACTCCAGATTAGGGCTCCCGATGAAGACCTGCAGGTGGAGGCGGCTTTGTAATGTAAAATGCAAAGAAACTGTCTCTCTGATTTTTTTCTCGAGAAGACAGAATAAATATAGGCTTGGAATTTGGTCACACAAAGTTTCGCGGGATACTGATGTCTAGTATGCAACTTTATTCTGGTAGGCTTGGTTGGGCCTCCAAGCGCAAAGTTTTGTAGGACATCAGCAAATTTCCCTCAAGTGGATGACCTAAGGTTTATCAATCCGTGGGAGGTGTAGGATGAAGATGGTCTTGATGGAAATATGCCCAAGAGGTAATAATAAAATGGTTATTATTATATTTCCTTAATCATGATAAAGGTTTATTATTCATGCTAGAATTGTATTGATTGGAAACTTAAATACATGTGTGAATACATAAACAAATACTATGTCCCTAGTAAGCCTCTACTAGACTAGCTCGTTGATCAAAGATGGTTAAGGTTTCCTAACCATGGACATGTGTTGTCATTTGATAACGGGATCACATCATTAGGAGGATGATGTGATGGACAAGACCCATCCGTTAGCTTAGCATATTGATCGTTCAGTTTATTGCTATTGCTTTCTTAATGTCAAATACATATTCCTTCGACTATGAGATTATGCAACTCCCGGATACCGGAGGAATACCTTGTATGCTATCAAACATCACAACGTAACTGGGTGATCATAAAGATGCTTCATAGGTATCTCCAAAGGTGTTTATTGAGTTGGCATAGATCGAGATTAGGATTTGTCACTCCGAGTATCGGAGAGGTATCTCTGGGCCCACTCAGTAATACACATCATAAGAAGCCTTGCAAGCAAAGTTACTAATGAGTTAGTTGCAAGATGATGTATTATGGAATGAGTAAAGAGACTTGCCGGTAACGATATTGAACTAGGTATGAAGATACCGACGATCGAATCTCGGGCAAGTAACATACCGATAGAGAAAGGGAATTACGTATGTTGTCATAAGGTTTGACCGATAAAGATCTTCGTAGAATATGTAGGAGCCAATATGGGCATCCAGGTTCCGCTATTGGTTATTGACCGGATAGGTGTCTTGATCATGTCTATGATGTCTACTATGCAACCTTCTTCTTGTAGACTTGTGTTGGGCCTCCAAGCGCAGAGTTTTGTAGGACAGTAGCAATTCTCCCTCAAGTGGATGACCTAAGGTTTATCAATCCATGGGAGGCGTAGGATGAAGATGGTCTCTCTGAAACAACCCTGCAACCAAATAACAAAGAGTCTCTTGTGTCCCCAACACACCCAATACAATGGTAAATTGTATAGGTGCACTAGTTCGGCGAAGAGATGGTGGTACAAGTGTAATATGGATAGTAGATATAGGTTTTTGTAATCTGAAAAATATAAAAATAGCAAGGTAGCAAGTAACAAAAGTGAGCAAAAACGGTATTGCAGTGCTTGGAAACAAGGCCTAGGGTTCATACTTTCACTAGTGCAAATTCTCTCAACAATGATAACATAATTAGATCATATGGCAATCCCTCAACGTGCGACAGAAGTCACTCCAAAGTTCCTATCGCGGAGAGCATAAGATGAAATTTCTTGTAGGGTACGAAACGACCTCAAAGTTATTCTTTCCGATCAATCCATTCAGCTATTCCTATAGGTGTCACAAACAGCCCTAGAGCTCTTAGTAAAATAACACCATATGATGCACATCAATCAACCCTAATGTCACCTAGATACTCCAATGTCACCACTAGTATCCGTGGGTCAATTATACGATACACATCAAACAACTTCAGATCATAATATTCAATCCAACACAAAGAACCTCAAAGAGTGCCCCAAGATTTCTACTGGAGAAACAAGGATGAAAACGTGCATCAACCCCTATGCATAGATTACCCCAATGTCACCTCGGGAATCCATGAGTTGAGTGCCAGAACATACCTCAAGTGAATCAATAGAACACCCCATTGTCACCATGGGTATCCCACGCAAGACATACATCAAGTGTTCTCAAATCCATAAAAGTATTCAATCCGATAATAGTGAAACCTCAAAGGTAAAACTCAATTCATCACAAGAAGGTAGAGGGGGAGAAACACCATATGATCCAACTATAGTAACAAAGCTCGCGGTACATCAAGATCGTGCCATATCAAGAACACGAGAGAGAGAGAGAGAGAGAGAGAGAGAGAGAGATTAAACACATAGCTACTGATACATACCCTCACCCCGAGGGTGAACTACTCCCTCCTCGTCATGGAGACCACCGGGATGATAAAGATGGCTTCTGGTGATGGTTTCCCCCTCCGGCAGGGTGCCAGACCGAGCTCCCGATTGGTTTTTCATAGCTTTAGAGGCTTGCGGCGGCGGAACTCCCAATCTAGGTTTCTTTCTAGGGGTTTCATGATTTATAGGAATTTCTGGCGTCAGTTTCACGTCAGGGGGGGCAAGAGGCAGCGGCAAGACAAGGGCGCACCTTAGGGGGGGCCCTCCACCCTTGTTGTTGCCTGGGGACTCTTCTGGCCAAACTCTTATGCTTCGTGGGCTTCTTTTGGTCCATAAAAAATCGCTAAATTTTTAGCTTGTTTGGACTCTGTATGATATTCCTTTTCTGTAAAACTCAAAAACAAGGAAAAAACAGAAACTGGCACTGGGCTCCGGGTTAATAAGTTAGTCCCAAAAATAATATAAAATGGCATATTAATGCATATAAATCATCGAAAACAGATAATATAATAGCATAGAACAATAAAAAATTATAGATACGTTGGATACGTATCAAGCATCCCCAAGTTTAATTCTTACTCGTCCTCGAGTAGGTAAATGATAAAAACAAATTTTTTGATGTGGAATGCTACCTAACATATTTATCCAAGTAATCTTCTTTATTGTGACAAGAATATTTAGATCCATAAGATTCAAAACAAAAGTTTAATATTGAAATAAAAACAATAACACTTCAAGCATACTAACAAAGCAATCATGTCTTCTCAAAATAACATGGCCAAAGAAAGTTATCCCTACAAAATCATATAGTCTAGCTATGCTCTATCTTCATCAGAGAAAGTATTAAATCATGCACAACCCCGGTATTAGTCAAGCAATTGTTTCATACTTAAGTATTCTCAAACCTTTTCAACTTTCACGCAATACATGAGCGTGAGCCACGAATATAGCACTATAGGTGGAATAGAATATGGTGGTTGTGGAGAAGACAAAAAGAAGGAGATTGTCTCACATCAAGTAGGCATATCAATGGGCTATGGAGATGCCCATCAATAGATATCAATGTGAGTGAGTAGGGATTGCCATGCAATGGATGCACTAGAGCTATAAGTGTATGAAAGCTCAAAAAGAAACTAAGTGGGTGTGCATTCAACTCTCTTTCTCACGAGGACCTAGGGCAATTTGAGGAAGCCCATCATTGGAATATACAAGACAAGTTCTATAATGAAAAATTCCCACTAGTATATGAAAGTGACAACATATGAGACTCTCTATCATGAAGATCATGGTGCTACTTTGAAGCACAAGTGTGGTAAAAGGATAGTAACATTGTCCCTTCTCTCTTTTTCTCTCATTTTTTTATTTGTGCTCTTTGGCCTGTTTTTTTCCTTTTTTTATTTACCGTCCAGAGTCTCATCCCGGCTTGTGGAGGAATCATAGTCTCCATTATCCTTTCCTTACATGGGACAATGCTCTAATAATGATGATCATCACACTTATATTTTCTTTACAACTCAAGAATTAGAACTCGATACTAGAACAAGATATGACTATATGAATGCCTCCGGCAGTGTACCGGGATGTGCAATGATCAAGAGTGACATGTATAAAAAATATAAATGGTGGCCTTGCCACAAATACAATGCCAACTATATGATCATGCAAAGCAATATGACAATGATGGTGCGTGTCATAATAAACGGAACGGTGGAAGTTGCATGGCAATATATCTCGGAATGGCTATGGAAATGCCATAATAGGTAGGTATGGTGGCTATTTTGAGGAAGGTATATGGTGGGTTTAATGCACCAGCGAAAGCTGCACGGTACTAGAGAGGCTAGCAATGGTGGAAGGGTGAGAGTGCGTATAATTCATGGACTCAACATTAGTCATAAAGAACTCACATACTTATTGCAAAAATTTATTAGCTATCAAAACAAAGTACTTCACGCATGCTCCTAGGGGAGAGGTTGGTAGGAGTTAACCATCGCGCACTCCCGACCTCCACACAAAGGATGACAATCAATAAATAAATCATGCTCCAACTTCATCACATAATGGTTCACCATACATGCATACTACGGGAATCACAAACTTTAACACAAGTATTTCTACCAATCCACAATTACTCATTGGCATGACTCTAATATCACCATCTTTATATCTCAAAACAAATGCAAGGAATCAAACTTCTCATAGTATTCAATGCACTTTATATGAAAGTTTTTATTATATCCTTCTTGAAACTGACAAATTACTCCAAAAAGATATAAGTGAAGATCAATGAGTAGTTGAATAATTATGTAGCTATGTGAAGACTCTCTCTCATAAATAAAACTTCAGATCTTAAGTACTTTATTCAAACAGCAAGAAAAACAAAATAAAATGACATTCCAAGGATAGCACATATCATGTGAAGAAGCAAAAACTTAGGTTCAACCAAAACCGACCGATCATTGTTGAAGAAGAAAGGTGGGATGCCAACTGGGGCATCCCCAAGCTTAGCTCCTTGAGACTTCTTGAAATATTAATTAGGGATGCCTTGGGCATCCCCAATATTGAGCTTTTGTGTCTTCTTAATTCCTTTTATATCATGGTTTCCCTAAATCTTAAAAACTCTATCCACATAAAACTCAACAAGAACTCATGAGATAAGTTAGTATAAATCAATGCAATACCCTTATCATTCTCTACTGTAGCAAATCACTAAAATTATTATTTAATATTGCATACTAAATGCCTCTGCATATTTAATACTCCTATCCTCAAATAGAATCATTAAACAATAAAACATATGCAAACAATGCAAACATAATAGCAATCTGTCTAAACAGAATAGTTTGTAAAGAATGTAAGAGGAATCATACTTATCAACTCCAAAAATTCTGAAATTATCACACTGTATAGAATTTGTTTTTACTCATTGTGTAAAATATTCAAGATTTTATCATGTTCTGACTATTCACAAATATTTAGACAATGATAGAAAACTTTTTGTTTTCAAAACAGCAACATATGGACTTGCAAATAAGCATGGTAAAGGCTATACTGTACCTTTTTATTGAACTAAAAGATGCAAAAAAATTATTCTAAATATAATAAAGCAAATACTATTAAAAGAAAATGACGCTCCAAGCAAAACTCATATCATGTGGTGAATAAAAATATAGCCTCAAGTAAATTTAACGATGGATTGAAGACGAAAGAGGGGATGCATTCCGGGGCATCCCCAAGCTTAGTTGCTTGGGTATTACTTGAATATTACCTTGCGGTGCCTTGGGAATCCCAAAGCTTAGGATCTTGCCACTCCTTATTCCGTAGTCCATCGAAACTTCACCCAAAACTTGAAAACTTCACAACACAAAACTCAACAGAAAACTCGTAAGCTCCGTTAGTGTAATAAAACAAATCACCACTTAGGTACTCTTGTGAACTTGTTCTAAATTTATGTTGGTGTTATATCTAGTATATTCCAACTTCTTCATGGTTCATACCCTCCTATACTACCCATAGATTCATCAAAATAAGCAAACAACACAATGAAAACAGAATCTGTCAAATACAGAACAGTCTGTAGTAATCTGGAAACTTCGTATACTTATATAACTTCAAAAATTCTTAAAAATTAGGAAAACTTGAGAAATTTGTATATAATTTTTTTTTCAAATGAATCAGTATTTTATCGAGCTTCTTTAAAAAGTGAAAATTATTTTACTGGGTGCAAAAGTTTCTGTTTTTCAGCAAGATCAAATCAACTATCACCATAGACCATCCCAAAGGTCTTACTTGGTACTTTATTGAAACAAAAGCTATAAAACATGATTACTACAGTAGCATAATCATGTGAACACACAAAACCAGTAAGGATAAATATTGGGTTGTCTCCCAACAAGCACTTTTCTTTAATGCCTTTCTAGCTAGGCATGATGATTTCAATGATGCTCACATAAAAGATAAGAATTGAAACATAATGGGAGCATCGTGAAGCATATGACTAGCACATTTAAGTCTAACCCACTTCCTATGCATATGGATTTTGTGAGCAAATAATTTATGGGAGCAAGAATCAACTAGCATAGGAAGGCAAAACAAGCATAACTTCAAGATTTTCAACACATAGAGAGGAAACTTGATATTATTGCAATATGTAAAAGCATATGTTCCTCTCTCATAATAATTTTCAGTAGCATCATGAATGAATTCAATAATATAACTATCAGACAAAGCATTATTGTCATGATACACAACCATAGAAATTTTATTACTCTCCACATAAGCAAAATTCTTCTCATTCATAGTAGTGGGAGAAAACTCAACAAAATAACTATCATGTGAGGCATAATCCAATTGAAAATTAAAATCATGATGACAAGTTTCACGGTTATCATTATTCTTTATAGCATACATGTCATCACAATAATCATCATAATAGCAACTTTGTTCTCATAATCAATTGAAACCTCTTCTGAAATAGTGGATTCATCACTAAATAAAGTCATGACCTCTCCGAATCCACTTTCATAAATATTATAAGATTCAACACCTTCCAAAATAGTGGGATCATTACCTAGAGTTGACACTCTTCCAAACTTTCATCAATATAATCATCATAAATAGGGGGCATGCTATCATCATAATAAATTTGCTCATCAAAACTTGCGGGACAAAAAATAGCATCTTCATCAAACATAACATCCCCAAGCTTATGGCTTTGCATATCATAAGAATAATCACTCTCATCATTAGTAGTATGAATAGCACCAATAGTATAGCAATTATTATCAACACAACTCTCTAGGTTGGTTCCAAAAATATTTTCAAGATTATAAGGAGTATCATTATTTTCCCAAACATAATCATCACAATGAGTAATAGGCATAACAAAATCAGCCTCAATAGATTCTTCGGACATTGTACCATAAGACAAAGAAACAATATCATCATCAAGTATATCATCCACATTTATTTTTTATTCATTCTCATGAGGCATAACAATAAGGAGCAACATCATTCGAGAGGGATACCCTTTTACCTTTGATTTTTCGTCTTTTCTTTTTCTTCTCCACATCATGTGTGGGTTTAATCAACCTTTTGGAGCTCCTTATTGATGAGATTGGTTGCATAGGAAGCTCATTCTCGTAACATGTTTCATCACGAGAGACAATAGGAGGGAAAGTGGAGAGCTTTACCCTTTCATTAGTATTTCTTTTATATTCTAATGGTTTCCCCATCTTTCTATAGTTGGCAATATAAGCATTCTCATTGCAATTTACCACGCAAAAATATAGATTTCTTTAAGAGTAGTTTCAACATGGTCGGTGAATATGAACGCTTCAAACCTACTATTTTTATGTGACAATTCTTTGCACCCCAAAAATAAAAAAAGTTCATTATAAAGTTCAAGGGTGATCAAGTTATTTCTATATTTGGCCACGATTCGGTCATGAAAAAGTGTGCATTGGAAATTAAGATGACCAACTCTATTGCAAAGTTCACAAGTAATGGGATGAAGAGAGCATAATTTTGTAGCAAATTTATCTATCACCTTAAGCCAACGATTGGTTTCATCATGTTTATGCTTCTTACAATATCTATCATCCCTATAAGGCATGTCTTCACAAACTCTATTCACTCCACAAAAACTGACATGCTTATAAGAAACTTCTTTATCATGACTAGTTCAATCATCATTAGTATCATGAATATTCATAGCAAGCACACTAACAACATTGCAATCGTGTTTATCATTCAATGATTTAGTGCCAAATATTTTATTGACTTCTTCTTCTAACACTCGAGCACAATTTTCCTTTCTGTCATTTTCACGAAAGATATTAAAAAGATGAAGCATATTAGGCAACCTCAATTCCATTCTTTTTGTAGTTTTCTTTATAGACTAAACTAGTGATAAAACAAGAAACTAAAAGATTCAATTGCAAGATGTAAAGATATACCTTCAAGCACTCACCTCCCCGGCAACGGCGCCAGAAAAGAGCTTGATGTCTACTATGCAACCTTCTTCTTGTAGACTCGTGTTGGGCCTCCAAGCGTAGAGTTTTGTAGGACAGTAGCAATTTACCCTCAAGTGGATGACCTAAGGTTTATCAATTCATGGGAGGCGTAGGATGAAGATGGTCTCTCTCAAACAACCCTACAACCAAATAACAAAGAGTCTCTTGTGTCCCCAACACACCCAATATAATGGTAAATTTTATAGGTGCACTAGTTCAGCGAAGAGATGGTGATACAAGTGTAATATGGATAGTAGATATAGGTTCTTGCAATCTGAAAATATAAAAACAGCAAGGTCGCAAGTAACAAAAGTGAGCAAAAATGATATTGCAATGCTTGGAAACAGGGCCTAGGGTTCATAATTTCACTAGTGCAAATTCTCTCAACAATGATAATATAATTAGATCATATGGCAATACTTCAGTGTGCGACAAAGTCATCCAAAGTTCCTATCACGGAGAACATAAGATGAAATGGCTTGTAGGGTACGAAACCAGCGCAAAGTTATTTTTTCTGATCAATCCATTGAGCTATTCCTATAGGTTTCACAAACATCCCTAGAGTTCGTAGTAAAATAACACCATATGATGCACATCAATCAACCCTAATGTCACCTAGATACTCCAATGTCACCACAAGTATCTGTTGGTCAGTTATACGATATGCATCAAACAACTTCAGATTCATAATATTCAATCCAACACAAAGAACCTCAAAGAGTGCCCCAAGATTTCTACCAGAGAAACAAGGATGAAAACATGCATCAACCCCTATGCATAGATTACCTCAATGTCACCTCAGGAATCCGCGAGTTGAGTGCCAAAACATACATCAAATGAATCAATAGAACACCCCATTGTCGCCACAGGTATCCCACGCAAGACATACATCAAGTGTTCTCAAATCCATAAAAGTATTCAATCCAATAATACTGAAACCTCAAAGGTAAAACTCAATTCATCACAAGAAGGTAGAGGGGGAGAAACACCATATGATCCAACTATAGTAATAAAGCTCGTAGTACATCAAGATCGTGACATATCAAGAACACGAGAGAGTGAGAGATCAAACACATAGCTACTAGTACATACCCTCAGCCCGGCGGGTGAACTAATCCCTCCTCATCATGGAGACCGCCGGGATGATGAAGATAGCCTCCGGTGAAGGTTTCCCCCTCTGGCAGGGTGCCGTAATGGGCTCCCGATTGGTGTTTCGTGGCTACAGAGGCTTGCGGTGGCGGAACTCCCGATCTAGGTTTCTTTCTAGGGGTTTCATGATTTATAGAAACTTTTGGCGTCCGTTTCACGTCGGGGGGGGGGGGGGGGTCCACGAGATAGCGGCAAGATAGGGGGTGCCCTCCACTCTTGTGCTTCATGGGCTTCTTCTACTCCATAAAAAATCACCGTAAATTTTCAGCTCGTTTGGACTCCGTTTGATATGCCTTTTCTGTAAAACTCAAAAACAAGGAAAAAAAACAGAAACTGGCACTAGGCTCTGGGTTAATAAGTTAGTCCCAAAAATAATATAAAATAGTGTATTAATGCATATAAAACATCCAAAATAGATAATATAATATCATAGAACAATAAACAATTATAGGTACGTTGGAGATGTATCAGTCTACATAGTTCTCGAACCCGTAGGGTCCGCATGCTTAACGTTCGTTGACGATATAGTGTTATATGAGATATATGATTTGGTGACCTAAAGTTGCTCGGAGTCCCGGATGAGATCACGGACATGACAAGGAGTCTCGAAATGGTCGAGAGGTAATGATTGATATATAGGACAATGGTATTCGGACACCGGAAGTGTTTCGGAGTGCACCAGGTAGTCATCGGGTCACCAGAAGGGGTTCCGGACACCCGTGGTAAGTGTATGGCGGCAATGGGCCAAAGGAGGGGATAGACCAGCCCACTAGGGGGCTGGCGTGCCCCTCTCCTTGGCAGGCCGTCCCTAGGGGAAGGAAAGGGGAGGGGTGGCCCCTCCTGCCTTTCGCTCCCCAGGATAGAAAGGAAGGGGGGGGGGGGCACCACCTCCTCCTTCCTTCCTCCCGCACTTATGATAAGGAAGGGGGCGACGCTTGGGGAGGACCCCAAGTAGGATTCAGCCTACTTGGCGGTGCCTCCTGGCTGCTCCCTCCTCCCCACACCTATATATATATATACACACACATCTGGGCTATTCTGTTACCCGTAACAGAATATTATTCTGTTTCCCTTTTTGAACTGACCGTTTGTTTGTAGTTGAACGGTCTATTATGCTCTTTTCGACCTTATATGAATTTTCCTCACGGAAGCGTTTGTGATAGGTGCCGGGGCGCACTCGCCGGGGTTCTCCGGCGTGCTCCCGTAGGTGCAGAGGACATAGCGGTGACCTGCATCTGATTCCGCAGGTCCGGCAATTCAGCAGTCGAGCGGGGACGGGGGTCTGGCTTCTTGAGGTCATCCTCAGGTCCGCCGCCATCAGGTCCGCCGCCGTGCTCCCGCAGACGCCCATGGAGTTGGTATTGGTCCACGATAGCACAGGGGCCTTGAGGGCTGTCCTCGGGAATCACAGGCCCCCTAATTCAATCAGGATAGCAGTCAATTCGAAGATTGTGCTCGTCAACTGGAGTTCGTCGAAGCTCCTCGCTGCTATCATGGCCGGGCTGTCTATCTTGTTATATGGAGCATCATTCTCAAATTCGTGGGGCATAGCTTCAATTGAGTGTGTGAGGAAACTTTTTGTTGGGGAACGTAGCAGAAATTCAAAAATTTTCCTACGAGTCACCAAGATCTATCCATGGAGAGACTAGCAACAAGGAGAAGGAGAGTGCATCTACATACCCTTGTAGATCGCTAAGCGGAAGCGTTCAAGAGAACGGGGTTGAAGGAGTCGTACTCGTCGTGATCCAAATCACCGGAGATCCTAGTGCCGAACGGACGGCACCTCCACGTTCAACACACGTACAGCCCGGTGACGTCTCCCATGCCTTGATCCAGCAAGGAGAGAGGTAGAGGTTGAGGAAGACTCCATCCAGCAGCAGCACGACGGCGTGGTGGTGGTGGAGGAGCGTGGCAATCCAGTAGGGCTTTGCCAAGCACCGCGGGAGAGGAGGAGTACTTGGGAGAGGAGGAGGGCTGCGCCAGAACATGGGTGCGGCTGCCCTCCACCCCCCACGTATATATAGGGGCAAGGGAGAGGGGGCCCGGCCCCCTCAGATCCAATCTGAGGAGGGGGCGGCGGCCAGGGGGGTTGCCTTGCCCCCCAAGGCAAGGGGGGCGCCCCCCTTTAGGGTTTCCCCCAAGCCCTAGGCGCCTTGGGCCTTGGTGGGGGGCGCACCAGCCCACCTAGGGCTGGTCCCCTCCCACACTTGGCCCATGCAGCCCTCTGGGGCCGGTGGCCCCACTTGGTGGACCCCCGGGACCCTCCCGGTGGTCTCGGTACATTACCGATAAAACCCAAAACTTTTCCGGTGACCAAAATAGGACTTCCCATATATAAATCTTCACCTCCGGACCATTCCGGAACTCCTCGTGACGTCCGCGATCTCATCCAGGACTCCGAACAACATTCGGTAACCACATACAAACTTCCTTTATAACCCTAGCGTCATCGAACCTTAAGTGTGTAGACCCTATGGGTTCGGGAACCATGCAGACATGACCGAGACGTTCTCTGGTCAATAACCAACAGCGGGAACTGGATACCCATGTTGGCTCCCACATGTTCCACGATGATCTCATCGGATGAACCACGATGTCAAGGACTCAATCGATCCCGTATACAATTCCCTTTGTCTAACGGTATTGTACTTGCCCGAGATTCGATCGTCGGTATACCGATACCTTGTTCAATCTCGTTACTGGCAAGTCTCTTTACTCGTTCCGTAACACATCATCCCATGATCAACCCCTTGGTCACATTGTGCACATTATGATGATATCCTACCGAGTTGGCCCAGAGATACCTCTCGTTTACATGGAGTGACAAATCCTAGTCTCGATTCGTGCCAACCCAACAGACACTTTCGGAGATACCTGTAGTGCACCTTTATAGCCACCCAGTTACATTGTGATGTTTGGTACACCCAAAGCATTCCTACGATATCCGGGAGTTGCACAATCTCATGGTCTAAGGAAATGATACTTGACATTATAAAAGCTTTAGCATACGAACTACAATCTTTGTGCTAGGCTTAGGATTGGGTCTTGTCCATCACATCCTTCTCCTAATGATGTGATCCCGTTATCAATGACATACAATGTCCATGGTCAGGAAACCGTAACCATCTATTGATCAACGAGCTAGTCAACTAGAGGCTTACTAGGTACATGGTGTTGTCTATGTATCCACACATGTATCTGAGTTTCTGATCAATACAATTATAGCATGGATAATAAACGATTATCATGAACAAGGAAATATAATAATAACTAATTTATTATTGCCTCTAGGGCATATTTCCAACAGTCTCCCACTTGCACTAGAGTCAATAATCTAGTTCACATCGCCATGTGATCAACACTCACACGTCACATCGCCATGTGACCAACATCCAAAGAGTTTACTAGTGTCATTAAACTAGTTCACATCATCATTTGATTAAGACTCAGTGAGTTCTGGGGTTTGATCATGTTTTGCTTGTGAGAGAAGTTTTAGTCAACGGGTCTGCAACATTCAGATCCGTATGTAGTTTGCAAATCTCTATGTCATATTGTAAATGATGCTTACACGCTCCAGTTGGAGCTATTCCAAATGGTTGCTCCACTATATGTATCCGGTTTGCTACTCAGAGTCATTCGGATAGGTGTTAAAGCTTGCATCGACGTAACCCTTTACATCGAACTCTTTATCACCTCCATAATCGAGAAACATATCCTTATTCCTCTAAGGATAATTTTGACCGCTATCTGGTGATCCACTCCTTGATCACCTTTGTACCCTCTTGCCAGATATGTAGCAAGGCACACATCAGGTGCGGTACACAACATAGCATACTATAGAGCCTACGTCTAAAGCATAGGGGGCGACCTTCGTCCTTTCTCTCTTTTCTTCCGTGGTCGAGCTTTAAGTCTTAACTTCATACCTTACATCTCAGGCAAGAACTCCTTCTTTGACTGATCCATCTTGAACACCTTCAAGATCATGTCAAGGTATATGCTCATTTGAAAGTGCCATTAAGCGGTTTTTGATCTATCCTCATAGATCTTGATGCTCAATGTTCAAGTAGCTTAATCCAGGTTTTCTATTGAAAAAACACCTTTCAAATAACCCTATATGCTTTCCAGAAACTCTACATCATTTCTGATCAACAATATGTCAAACACATATACTCATCAGAAATTCTATAGTGCTCCCACTCACTTCTTTGGAAATACAAGTTTCTCATAAACTTTGTATAAACCTAAAATCTTTGATCATCTTATCAAAGTGCACATTCCAACTCCGAGATGCTTACTCCAGTCCATGGAAGGATCGCTGGAGCTAGCATACCTTTTAGCATCCTTAGGATCGACAAAACCTTTCTGATTGTATCACATACAACCTTTCCTTACGAAAACTGGTAGGGAAACTCGTTTTGACATCCATCTGCTAGATTTCACAAATGCAGCTAATGCTAACATGATACCGACGGACTTAAGCATCGCTACGGATGAGAAAATCTCATCGTAGTCAACTCCTTGAACTTGTGAAAAACTCTTCGCCACAAGTCGAGCTTCATAGACGGTGACATTACCGTCCATGTCCGTCTTCTTATTAAAGATCCATTTATCTAAATGGCTTGCCGATCATTGGGCAAGTCCACCAAAGTCCATGCTTTGTTCTGATACATGGATCCTATCTCGGATTTCATGGCTTCTAACCATTTGTCGGAATTTGGGCCCACCATCGCTTCTCCATAGTTCGTAGGTTCATTGTTATCTAGCAACATGACCTTCAAGACAGGATTACTGTACCACTCCGAAGCAGTACGCGTCCTTGTCGTCCTACGAGGTTCGGTAGTGACTTGATCTAAAGCTTCATGATCACTATCATAAGCTTCCACTTCAATTGGTGTAGGTGCCACAGGAACAACTTCCTGTGCCCTGCTACACACTGGTTGAAGTGATGGTTTAATAACCTTATCAAGTCTCCACCATCCTCCCACTCAATTCTTTCGAGAGAAACTTTTCCTCGAGAAAGGACCCGTTTCTAGAAACAATCACTTTTGCTTCCGGATCTGAATTAGGAGGTATACCCAACTGTTTTGGGTGTCCTATGAAGATGCATTTTATCCGCTTTGGGTTCGAGCTTATCAACCTGAAACTTTTTTCACATAAGCATCGCAGCCCCAAACCTTTAAGAAATGACAACTTAGGTTTCTTTAAACCATAGTTCTCATGGTGTCATCTCAACGGAATTACGTGGTGCCCTATTAAAGTGAGTGTGGTTGTCTCTAATGCCTAACCCATGAACGATAGTGGTAATTCGATAAGAGACATCATGGTAGGCACCATATTCAATAGGGTGCAACTATGATGTTTGGACACACCATCACACTATGGTGTTCCAGGCGGTATTAATTGTGAAACATTTTCCACAATGTCTTAATTACGTGCCAAAGCTCGTAACTCAGATACTCATCTTTATGATCATATCATAGACATTTTATCCTCTTGTCACAATGACCTTCAACTTCACTCTGAAATTACTTGAACCATTCAATAATTCAGACTTGTGTTTCATCAAGTAAATATACTCAACATCTACTCGAATCATCTGTGAAGTAAGAACATAACGATATTCACTGCATGCCTCAGCACTCATTGGACCGCACACATCAAAATGTGTTGCTTCCAACAAGTTGCTATCTTGTTCCATCTTACTGAAAACGAGGCTTTTCAGTCATCTTGCCCATGTGGTATGATTTGCATATCTCAAGTGATTCAAAATCAAGTGAGTCCAAACGATCCATCTGCATGGAGTTTCTTCATGCGCACATACAAATAGACATGGTTCACATGTCTCAAACTTTTCAAAAACGAGTGAGTCCAAAGATCCATCAACATGGAGCTTCTTCATGCGTTTTATACCAATATGACTTACATGGCAGTGCCACAAGTAGGTGGTACTATCATTACTATCTTATATATTTTGGCATGAACATGTGTATCACTATGATCGAGATTCAATAAACCATTCATTTTAGGTGCAAGACCATTGAAGGTATTATTCAAATAAACAGAGTAACCATTATTCTCCTTAAATGAATAACCGTATTGCGATAGACATAATCCAATCATGTCTATGCTCAACGCAAACACCAAATACCAATTATTCAGGTTTAATACTAATCTTGATGGTAGAGGGAGCGTGCGATGTTTGATCACATCAAACTTGGAAACACTTCCAACACATATCGTCAGCTCACCTTTAGCTAGTCTCCGTTTATTCCGTAGCTCTTTTATTTCGAGTTACTAACACTTAGCAACCGAACCGGTATCTTAATACCCTAGTGTAGGAGTACTAGTAAAGTACACATTAACATAATGTATATCCAATATACTTCTATCGACCTTGCCAGCCTTCTCATCTACCAAGTATCTAGGGTAATTCTGCTCTAGTGACTGTTCCCCTTATCATAGAAGCACTTAGTTTCGGGTTTGGGTTCAACCTTGGGTTTCTTCACTAGAGCAACAGCTGATTTGCCGTTTCATGAAGTATCCCTTCTTGCCCTTGCCCTTCTTGAAACTAGTGGTTTCACCAACCATCAAAATTGATGCTCCTTCTTGATTTCTACTTTCGCGGTGTCAAACATCACGAATACCTCAAGGATCACCATATCTATCCTTGATATGTTATAGTTCATCACGAAGCTCTAGCAGCTTGGTGGCAATGACTTTGGAGAAACATCACTATCTCATCTGGAAGATCAACTCCCACTTGATTCAAGTGATTGTTGCACTCAGACAATCTGAGCACAAGCTCAACGATTGAGCTTTTCTCCCTTAGTTAGCAGGCTAAGAAAATCGTCGGAGGTCTTATACCTCTTGACGTGGGCACGAGCCTGAAATCCCAATTTCAGCCCTCGAAACATCTCATATGTTCCGCGACGTTTCGAAAACGTCTTTGGTGCCTCTACTCTAAACCATTTAACTGAACTGTCATGTAGTTATCAAAACGTGTATGTCCGATGTTCGCAACATCCACAAACGATGTTTGGGGTTCTGCACACTGAGCGGTGCATTAAGGACATAAGCTTTCTACTAATCGCATAATCGCTACTGTCAACTTTCAACTATATTTTCTCTAGGAACATATCTAAACAGTGGAACTAAAGCGCGAGCTTACGACATAATTTGCAAAGATCTTTTGACTATGTTCAGGATAATTAAGTTCATCTCATGAACTCCCACTCAGATAGACATCCCTCTAGTCATCTAAGTGATTACATGATCCGAGTCAACTAGGCCGTGTCCGATCATCACGTGAGACGGACTAGTCATCATCGGTGAACATCTTCATGTTGATCGTATCCTCCATACGACTCATGCTCGACCTTTCGGTCTCTTGTGTTCCGAGGCCATGTCTGTACATGCTAGGCTCGTCAAGTTAACCTAAGTGTTTCGCGTGTGTAAATCTGGCTTACACCCGTTGTATGTGAACGTAAGAATCTATCACACCCGATCATCACGTGGTGCTTCGAAACGACGAACTTTCGCAACGGTGCACAGTTAGGGGGAACACTTTCTTGAAATTTTAATGAGGGATCATCTTATTTACTACCGTCATTCTAAGCAAATAAGATGCATAAACATGATAAACATCACATGCAATCAAATAGTGACATGATATGGCCAATATCATTTTGCTCCTTTTGATCTCCATCTTCGGGGCTCCATGATCATCATCGTCACCAGCATGACACCATGATCTCCATCATCATGATCTCCATCATAGTGTCTTCATGAAGTTGTCTCGCCAACTATTACTTCTACTACTATGGCTACCGGTTAGCAATAAAGTAAAGTAATTACATGGCGTTGTTCAATGACACGCAGGTCATACAATAAATAAAGACAACTCCTATGGCTCTTGCCGGTTGTCATACTCATCGACATGCAAGTCGTGATTCCTATTACAAGAACATGATCAATCTCATACATCACATATCATTCATCACATTCTTCTTGGCCATATCACATCACATAGCATACCCTGCAAAAACAAGTTAGACATCCTCTAATTGTGGGAGAGACTAGCACCCGCTAGCCACCTTATGCACCAAGTGCATGTCAGTCGGTGGAACCTGTCTCACGTAAGAGTACGTGTAAGGTCGGTCCGGGCCCACAATACCGTCGAAACAAGATTGGACTAGTAACGGTAAGCATATTGAACAAAATCAACGCCCACAACTACTTTGTGTTCTACTCGTGCAAAGAATCTACACAATAAACCTGGCTCTGATACCACTGTTGGGGAACGTAGCAGAAATTCAAAAATTTTCCTACGAGTCACCAAGATCTATCCATGGAGAGAATAGCAACAAGGAGAAGGAGAGTGCATCTACATACCCTTGTAGATCGCTAAGCGGAAGCATTCAAGAGAACGAGGTTGAAGGAGTCGTACTCGTCGTGATCCAAATCACCGGAGATCCTAGTGTCAAACGGACGGCACCTCCGCGTTCAACACACGTACAGCCCGGTGACGTCTCCCATGCCTTGATCTAGCAAGGAGAGAGGGAGAGGATGAGGAAGACTCCATCCAGCAGCATCACGACGGCGTGGTGGTGGTGGAGGAGTGTGGCAATCCAGCAGGGCTTCGCCAAGCACCGCGGGAGAGGAGGAGTACTTGGGAGAGGGGGAGGGCTGCGCCAGAACATGGGTGCGGCTGCCCTCCCACCCCCCACGTATATATAGGGGCAAGGGAGAGGGGGGCCGGCCCCCTCAGATCCAATCTGAGGAGGGGGCGGCGGCCAGGGGGGTTGCCTTGCCCCCAAGGCAAGGGGGGCGCCCCCCTTTAGGGTTTCCCCCAAGCCCTAGGCGCCTTTGGCCTTGGTGGGGGGGCGAACCAGCCCACCTGGGGCTGGTCCCCTCCCACACTTGGCCCATGCAGCCCTCTGGGGCCGGTGGCCCCACTTGGTGGACCCCCGGGACCCTCCCGGTGGTCCCGGTACATTACCGATAAAACCCGAAACTTTTCCGGTGACCAAAATAGGACTTCCCATATATAAATCTTCACCTCCGGACCATTCCGGAACTCCTCGTGACGTCCGGGATCTCATCCGGGACTCCGAACAACATTCGGTAACCACATACAAACTTCCTTTATAACCCTAGCGTCATCGAACCTTAAGTGTGTAGACCCTACGGGTTCGGGAACCATGCAGACATGACCGAGACGTTCTTCGGTCAATAACCAACAGCGGGATCTGGATACCCATGTTGGCTCCCACATGTTCCACGATGATCTCATCAGATGAACCACGATGTCAAGGACTCAATCGATCCCGTATACAATTCCCTTTGTCTAACGGTATTGTACTTGCCCGAGATTCGATCGTCGGTATACCGATACCTTGTTCAATCTCGTTACCGGCAAGTCTCTTTACTCATTCCGTAACACATCATCCCATGATCAACCCCTTGGTCACATTGTGCACATTATGATGATGTCCTACCGAGTGGGCCCAGAGATACCTCTCCGTTTACACGGAGTGACAAATCCCAGTCTCGATTCGTGCCAACCCAACAAACACTTTCGGAGATACCTGTAGTGCACCTTTATAGCCACCCAGTTACGTTGTGACGTTTGGTACACCCAAAGCATTCCTACGGTATCCGGGAGTTGCACAATCTCATGGTCTAAGGAAATGATACTTGACATTAGAAAAGCTTTAGCATACGAACTACGATCTTTGTGCTAGGCTTAGGATTGGGTCTTGTCCATCACATCATTCTCCTAATGATGTGATCACGTTATCAATGACATCCAATGTCCATGGTCAGGAAACCGTAACCATCTATTGATCAACGAGCTAGTCAACTAGAGGCTTACTAGGGACATGGTGTTGTCTATGTATCCACACATGTATCTGAGTTTCCTATCAATAAAATTATAGCATGGATAATAAATGATTATCATGAACAAGGATATATAATAATAACTAATTTATTATTGCCTCTAGGGCATAGTTCCAACACTTTTGGTGTTGTTTTTTTGGTGCCGGCGTAGAGGTTCGATCTGGAGGTGAATCCATGGCGGCGGCATATGCACCATGGGAGCTTGCGTCCGTTTTCTGCAACATGTAACCAGCGGCCATGCAAATACGATGCATAGGACTCTACAATCTCACTGGGAGATGGTGTTTTGATGCGGGACATGGCGCATACTTTTCGATTCACGACGGCGACATTCTGAGGAAGCCGTGGCTCACTAGCCTGTTCGGGTCGTTGCAGATCGATGTTTGAACTCGCATATGTAGAGCATATGTAATATCCATGTGCAGAGGTCTAAGCTATTTCACGGCTGTAACAAACAGAATCAATCCTTGCGTACGTGGTGGCTTGTGATTTTTGAAGAAATGGAACTAGTCGAACTTCAGATTTCATTAGAAAGTGAACGTCACTGCTAAGTAAATAGATACAATTTTCTACAAATTTGGTCAGACTGCAGATTTGGACAGAGGAAGGCTGTGGGCCAAGAAGACTGACCATGTTGCTTTCTTTATTATAGTTTTTCTGGCAGTATGGTACTTTTTTAATTAGTGAAGCTCAACTCGTACCATGCATGTTATTTATCCTTTTTTTGTGTTTTTCCCAAACCTTCGAACTATTCTACCAAAAAAGTTTGAACTTTTCTGTAGTCAGACACTGTACTGATAGACCGCCAACCCCTTGATACGCCCCGGTAGTCCCTGAATGTTTTGGGGTTTTACCTTCAAATTTGTTTTATCATTCAAACCGTCTGCATCATCGTGTCCGAACTTGCATGGTTTATACCTTTCAGTTGACTGAATTTTTATGTTTTTTTTTCAAATTCAATAATTGATTAAGTTGTAGTTTTGAATGCGGTAAGAATGCATCATTTTTTTGTTCTGGTTTTACTTTTCAAATGTTTGTCAGAATTGAGCAAAAATCTTTTTTCAAATGTTTCAAATGGATTTTGTTTAAAACACCGAACTGATCATTTTTAATTCAGACTTCTATGTTTCTATTTTTTGGAACCAGTTTTTCTTGTTTTTAATTTTAACATATCATTGTTTTTAATTCAAAATGCTTTTAATTCAAACTGGTCATTGTTTTTAATTTGAACTGATTATTCTCTTTAATTCAAAACAAATTTTTAATCCAAACTAATTATTCTCTCTAATTTAAACTGATCATTCACTTTTTTAATTCGAACTAATCATGGTTTTTAATTCAAACTGGCCATTTCTTTTATTTCAAACTGATCATTGTTTTTAATTTGTACTGGTCAATGTTTTTAGTTAAAACCATTTTGTTCATTCTTGCATGCACATCAAACTGTCATGTATACCTTCTTTGAAGTAGCAATCATATCATCATAGACTGGAAAATTTTCCACATATAATACATGTACAAGAATGACATATACACCACACCTACCGCACATTTTCATACATGAATGACATAACACGCTCCCTACTGTTCAGATTGATGCGGAATTTGATGCACCATAGTGTACATGATGTACCTTCCCTATTGGTCAGATTGGGTAGATCATTCAGTTCCATAACACGCTCATCCACGCAGCTCTAGTCACCTGGAAGGCAGAGCAGGAGCAGCCACGCAAGGCGGAGCTCAGGTGGCCGCCGCACCCGGTGAACTGTGGGACGGCACGCCGTGTGGGCCGGTGGGGTGGCGCGTCGTGGGTGCCGGCAAGTGCTGCTGGAAGTGGCTTCTAAGGTCTGACCTACCTGCAATAATTAGCAATGTATTATTCCTGCACTGATATATCCAAGATATTCTCACAAATTACTGGAGTTCGGCTGCTCCCTTACATAGCAACACTGTTACTACTACTACAGATTAAATGTTGTATACATGTATACCCTATACTAACCCAGAAGAGATTAAACATTGTCACTTTGATGTAATATTTTTTGTTTTGTATACTGACATCAAGAAAGAGTACAGAAAGATACGATCTACAATCCAGAACACATTTTCCAATAGCCAATAGATAAAGACATGAGTTTTCATGAGTAAAATGTTTACTGTTGCCATGGGCAACAAATCTTTTTGCGACAATATGATGGATGAGCAATAATATAAGGCAAGACATTTGAAGGATTGCCCACGCTAAAATAAGAAATTGTACTGAACTTAAAATAAGATTTGCACTGAACTAAAACTACAATTTGAACTGAACTAAAATAGATCTTTGTTTAGGCATTTGAGCAAACACCTGACGGCAAAAAAAGTGACTATGACATTTAGAAATAAACACGATGGTATAGAAAAATTTCATGCAAGAATGAGAAGTACAACTATGACATTTTTAGCAACAAACAAATGACTAGGGTAGCAAATGTTCAAACTGAAACACTTGAACTTGCAGCACATGTGGATAGTACGGACTAGAACATTGTGTTTTGTGCACCCGCTCGAACTGAAACAATTGAACTTTGCAGCACATCTGAATGTGGACATGGAGGCATAGGATCCTGTGGGTGTCACTTAGAGATGGGGCAGCATCATGAATTAATAGAGTTAGAGAGATTTGAGAGGAGCAGCAACATCAGGCGAGAGAGAGAGAGAGAGAGAGAGAGAGAGAGAGAGAGAGAGAGCAGAGGAGAGCAACATCTTTTACATTCTTCTTTCATATTTGAACCACTGAGTTTTTGCAGAGTCAACATATATATTGCTAAATAAACAAGAACTTGTTGCGGTTTATTTTTTGAACTTGCTTGGAATCAATTTCTTATAAAGCTTCATAGCCTAGAAGATGAACTTCTAACCTGCAGTTTCCCAGAAGTCGTCCCAAGCCGGTATAGACAAAGACGTCCGGTTGGCGCTTGCCTGACCACCTTGTCGGACAGAAAGACATGTGGTCGATCGACGTATCTCACCATCAAGGGGAAGAGCCGAGGAAGGATCCCTGGCCAGCTGCTATAGGACGTTGCATGAGTGGCTGGCATCTGTATTTTTTTGATGAACTAAAAAGCTGTTAAACTGACAAGCTCCACAAAAACGGAAAAAACTGTTGAACTGAAGAGCTCCAAAAAAGGCCACGAATCCATGATATAGTGTGTGAGGAATTTGTACTTTCCAGGAAAAGCATTAACTAGTTACAACTACTAGCATAGGAAAAAAAGAATGGATAAGACCGCGGTGATGCTTCCACTAGCTTTTAGCATGCAGAATAAATGGAAAGAAGAATAGGGCCATGGTGGCCCAAAAAACCATGTATAAATAAGAACTGAAATTAAGTAAATTAAAAATAAGAATTGAATTGAACTAAAATTGGAAATTGAACTGAACTAAAACTAGGAATGGGACTGAACTAAAATTACAAATTGGACTGAACTAAATTGATATTTTGTAGTCGTTGTATGCATTTTTAAACTATGCATTTGTTGACTTTTAAATCCACTAGCGGAAATTGTAGTGGATTAAAACTAAATTTTGACAAGCAATTAACAAGGAGAATACAACAGAGAAGGCACACTTATACAATAAAATGATCATGATGGCATAAGTGAATAGTTGGATGGATTTCTATTCATCATGGTGGTTCTAGACCGGCTTGGGGGCACCATCGCGGCAAGCCATGGGGGCTGGCTAAGGACAACACAACACTGGTGACACACGCCGGAGTAGGGAACGATGAACCACACAAGAATTTGTAGCATCCGTGGTGGCATACGCGCACAGGAGGATGAAAGCAACCGCGGGTGGGGGCGGTAAGAGGTCGTGATGGTGCGTCATCCCTATTGATTATTTAGTAGTTACGTAACTCCAAAAGAAAGGTAACTGATACAACTACAAGCAATGTGCTAAGCAGGGCATTAATACTCCCTCCGTAAAGAAATATAATTATTAGTTGGGAATCTATTAGTTTACGGAGGGAGTATATATTAGTTGGGTATCTTGTATATTTGCCTCTCTATATTGGAAAGTGCTTTAATTGATGCCTCATTGGATATAATGCATGATCTGTATGATTATGAAGTTAGCAGCAGCTTTACATAAAAAATCCCCGAGAACTTTCTACAAAATTGATTAACTAAGTGACAGTACGGTGCTCATTCTCAAGCATAACCAAAAGGACTTGTTTGTGCTATATGAAGATGGAAATACAAAGGAAATCAAACTCACCATTGGGAAGTAGATGTACTGAAAAGCATACAAAAGATGAACTTGTGCATCTTATTTTGCTGGAACCTACAAAAATAGGAACAAATATGAGAGATGAGGTTTTTTCAAGAAGACTCCAAATCAATGTCTTTATGGTGAGAAACTTCTGTACCTACACTTGAACTTGTGTGACATGATTATGTCTGTCGAATCTCTAATGTTCCGCACTGAACTGAACTGGCATACATGATACTCCGATGTACTAAACTGAAATCACATACTGAACTGAAGTAGAATACATGCTGAACTGCTAGACCATAGCAAAATTCAGAAACTGTACAAGGTCGACTTGGACGGATGTGCAGTGCTTGGTGAAGATGGTGACCTCAGCGCACAATTCTACTTGTACTGGCGTCAATGCTCCACTTGGACGGCTGCCAGCACCCCTGGTGGATGAGCTCATGCCCCAGGGCAGCAAGGCGACCAACAGGAACTGTACAAGTTCGTCCTTTTTCTCAGCAACGAACCACAACAAGGTGGAGTTGAGGAGGGGAAGCAGGGGTATGGAGCCGCTCCTGCCAGAAATAGGTGCTCTCGCTCATGGCCGCCATCGATGGGACACCGACAATGGGATCCGACGACGGATGTGCAGCAGAGAGAATTTCATGGGGAATTCAACTAAATACAATTTTTTGCATACGGAAAAGAATGTCAGAATGTTTGGGACAGTAGTGTGTGAACTTGTCGATGGAACATTTTCTTTTAAATGTTGTCATTGCTAGTACCTAACTTGCAACGAGTAGATCTGGCAAAAAAATTGATCATTTACTGGACATTTTTAAATATGCTACATTGACCCATCGTCCCAAAATTGACGAAGAAAAAGAGACAACCTGTGGCGCAAAGTACTCTGAACTCTGAACTTTTCTGGAGCTTATTGTTGAACTGAAGCATGCTTCAGAGCAAGACAAGATTGAGCGGATTGGGAGGAAGCTGAGAAACATTCGATTGGAGATGCAAGAGCAGTCTACATCAATTTTCAGATGTCGCTGAATACTGAGACATTTGTACTACAAGAACTGAATATAATGCCAATCTTGAACTTGCATGTTTAGGAAAATAATCTTTTCTAAAGTGTACTAAACTACATTTGTCAAGTGTACTAAACCAGAGGTTTAGGAAGATAATCTTGTCTAACGGTGTACTGAACTTGCAGGTTTTGATCATGGGTGCAAGAACTGAACTACATTTGTCAAGGGCATTTGTACTAAAAGTGTAAGCAGATAATCTTGCAGAAATGCCCAGAGAGAGAGAGAGAGAGACTGGTTTGTGCTCATACCTGTCAGCATGAGGCAGATCAAAGTTTAGGAGAAAAGAAATCAGACGGTTGGTGCATCATAGCTGTTCCTTGACAAAGTTTGAAGCATCGTTGTCCAACAATGTGCCAAGAGCTTCATCCATGGTCCCAAAATTTTAAAACATGAACTCCATGATGTTTTATTTTTGAACTTGTATCATTTTTTTGTTGAACTTCGAATTCAAAAATACAACACACAAGTAAACAGGTACATGAAACTGATCTGTAACACACAAGATGAACTAAAAACCAAATATAAAGTTGAACTGATTCGAATAGTTATATCGAGAGGGTTTACTTCAACCCCTACATTTTTCAATCAGTAATAGTTATATGTGTAACTCGTTATTCATCAGTACTAGTATGACTCGACAAGAAGTGCAAAACTGTAGCAGCACACAGATTGAACTTACATAATTTTTCTTTTGAAACTTATTTTAGGTGATATATCTAATTTTGAAACATGAACTAATGATATTTTTTAGCACACACTATGCTATCTAAAAATTGTACTGAACAAAAACTAGAGATTGGACTGAACTAAACCTAGAAAATTGAGCAACAGTGCTTGCTAAAGGTCAATATTTTTTATGTCAGCGAGGACGGCAAGGAACCATGGTTATACATAAAACATAAACAACAAGAAACAAATGAACATTGACAAAGGATGCTATGCAGATGTAAAAGTTCCTGGTGTTTTTCCAAAACCATGAACTGATGTAGGTTGCAGGGAAGAACTACATTTGGTTTGCACAGCAAACGTCCACACTTCACTTTTTTTATCTTTTGAACTAGTGAAATTTACAATATTACTTTCTATTTTCATTATATAATGTAATGTGTAAATTTTTGCATCTTAACTTTCTTATCATTTTTTTGAACTTCACTAGTTCACAAGAACCTAGTATATTTTCAAAATAAAGCCATGAGAAAGAGGAGCAGTATTAAAATTAATAAAACATTAGATGGGAAGATTAGTAGATGCACATACACTTCATATTCTAATGGGCATCACTAGGAGCACTAGCCTTTTTTCTCTTTGTTGCTATACGAACAGGTGCGCACATCCTGTCTTTTTTTAAAGCGTTGAAGTCTCATGGACAAAGCATCAAACATGTTTTAGGCAATCTAGTGCTCTCTCTCACCTATTTTCTAAAATGAACAAAGAACATTGTCGGTGTCAAAACCGGCGGATCTCGGGTAGGGGGTCCTGAACTGTGCGTCTAGGCGGATGGTAATAGGAGACAAGGGACACAATGTTTTTACCCAGGTTCGGGCCCTCTCGATGGAGGTAAAACCCTACTCCTGCTTGATTGATATTGATGATATGGGTAGTACAAGAGTAGATCTACCACGAGATCAAAGAGGCTAAACCCTAGAAGCTACCCTATGGTATGATTGTTGTTCGTCCTACGGACTAAAACCCTCCGGTTTATATAGACACCGGAGAGGGTTAGGGTTACACAGAGTCGGTTACAATGGTAGGAGATCTACATATCCGTATTGCCAAGCTTGCCTTCCACGCCAAGGAAAGTCCCATCCGGACACGGGACGAGGTCTTCACTCTTGTATCTTCATAGTCCAGGAGTCCGGCCAATGGTGATAGTTCGGCTATCCGGACACCCCCTAGTCCAGGACTCCCTCAGTAGCCCCTGAACCAGACTTCAATGACGACGAGTCCGGCGCGCATATTGTCTTCGGCATTGCAAGGCGGGTTCCTCCTCCGAATACTTCATAGAAGATTTTGAACACAAGGATAGTGTCCGACTCTGCAAAATAAGTTCCACATACCACCGTAGAGAGAATAATCTTTACACAAATTCAATCCGCTGATGTATTCTGCGGCGTGACGTCACACCACAGCCAAGCCTTTATTGGAATCGTTTTTACTGTCCCACCTCTGCGTGTTTAGCGAGGCAGTTTCTTCGGCACGTCTTTATCAAAGTAGAGATCGTGTCCCCTTATTCCGGGATTCTCATCAATACGGGCGTGAGTAACCCAACCGAGCCATTGATTACGGCGCTTGGGGGATAAGCGAGTTTTACCAGGCTGGTGGGGACGCATAGTTCCGTCCGTCCATATAAGGGGATACGGATCCACCTTTTTACCTACGCCTTCTTCCTCCTTTGCTTATCCATCTCTGCGCACTCGAGCTCCAGCACCCAAGTCCGCACATCTCGCCTCAACCTTCCCCAGCCATGTCCGGAGCGGGAGGCAAGTGGATGGCCTCCTCCGTCACGGAGGGGCACATCAAGAAGCTGCGGAAGGCCGAATACTTGTCCAGCGACATCGTGCATCGGCTCCCCGACAAGGGGCAGCTCATCCCCACCCCCGGGCCCCATGAGAGGGTGGTGTTTCTCACCCATTTCTTCAGCGGACTAGGTTTTCCACTTCACCCATTTGTCCGGGGGCTCATGTTCTACTACGGCCTGGATTTCCACGATCTGGCCCCGAATTTCATCCTCAACATCTCGGCATTCATCGTCGTGTGCGAGGCCTTCCTCCGCATCAAGCCCCACTTCGGCTTATGGCTGAAGACCTTCAATGTCAAGCCGAAGGTAGTGGGGGGCCAGCAGGCGGAGTGTGGAGGCGCCATGGTGGGCAAGATGCCCAACGTTACATGGCTCGAGGGCTCCTTCGTGGAAACCATCAAAGGGTGGCAATCGGGGTGGTTCTATATCACCGAGCCGCGTGACCCCGAAGGGGCAGCGGCCCCCGAGTTCCGATCTGGGATCCCCACACGGCTCACCTCCTGGAAAGAGAAGGGCCTGACATGGGGTAATTCGGAGGAGCTGAGCGGACTCCAAACCTGCGTTCAAAACCTTGTGAACAAGAAGATCAAGCTTGTCAACATAGTCCATGTCATGCTCATCCGCCGGATCCTCCCTTGCCAACAACGGGCCTTCAACTTGTGGGAGTTTGATCCGGCACAACACCAAACCTTGAGCAGGCTCTTCGACACTACGTACGAAGATGCCTGGAAGGTGCTGTTCAAGGGCGCCGAGGCTCCCGCATCCACTACCGAAGATCGCGGATTCAGCTCGCAGCGTCAAGTCGGCGAGGTAAGCTATTTTACCCTTTATGGGGCTCTTGTTTTTCATAGTCCGACTCTATGTGGGATCTAAACTCCCTTACCTTTGACAGGACTGGCTGAAGACGTCCGGGTAGGTTAACTGTCCGGCTCCTTTGCCACAAGACCCAGTGGACGCCCGCTTGACGGGGCTGCTGGTTCCAGCACCTCACGTGGTGCCGGAGAAGAAGGCCAAGAAGAAGGCCACGGGAACTCGAAGGAGTGCCCGACGCCAGGTGTTGTCGGACTCATCGTCCGACGATTCCGAGGCGGACTCCTCCCGTGAAGACAAGAAGGAGGAAAAAGAGGCCTCTCCCCTAGCTGGCGGAGAGAAGAAAAGGAAGGCCGCCCCAGCTGGGGGGCCAGAGGGTCCAAGAAAGGAAGGACCCTTCCTCCGGACTTTCCCACCAACGCCGCCGATGACGAAGAGGAGTGGCCCTCGAGGTCCAAGCCTCTGGCGAGATCGTAAGTGTCCGGACTCCAGAATAACTCATGATTTTTCATTTGTCGCATAGTGTCTTCTAACGCCGAATACAACCATGTAGCCCGCCCAAGGACGAGCTCCCTGCTTCGTCGAGCGGCTCCCTGGATTCGTCGGATGTGAATAGCACTTCACTTCCGACCGCCTCCTCCCCTCATGACGCAGACGACGCTACGGTGGAGTCCCAAAAGGGGCCCGACCAGGAGGAGGTGGTCCTGGAGGCGCCACAAGGCGACCTCCCGGACTCCGGGCGCAAAGGGGGCAAAACCCCAAAGGGCTCTAAGTCCGGCCCCGTGCCGGACTCCGTACCGGAACCTACAGTGGTTCCGAAGTCTGGCAGGCGGCCCCTTCGTAAGAAGGGCAAGACTGCGACGCCGGTGGCCTCCATCCAACCGGAGGCACCGGACAGCTTGCTGGAGGCGCTTAACGGCGCCTCCATCAACGAGGAGCACCGCACTATCATGAGTGCGGTGATCCAGAAAGTTCAGTCCGCCAATAGCGGGCTGACTGAAGCCTGTACCAGCCTTCTAACAGGCTTTGAGGTAAGTTTTTAAGATATTTAAGAATATTACCGCATAGACAGTAGCCCCTGATGCTTAGTTCGGTGTTCGGAAAGAAAAACCAAGCTGAGGATCTAAAAAGATATACACAGGAGTCTAACATAAATATGTCAATATGGGAGTGCAGGCTGCACTGCTGACCTCTGCCGCACTGACTGCGGAGGTCAATGCATTGAAGGAGAGCCTCGAGCGGTCCGAGAACAAGCTCGGCCTTGCCAAGAATCAGCTCGAGGACAAGGAAGGTAAGTAATACCTTATTAAAGTAATACCTTATAGAAAGGATTTGGTTGCAAAAAATGACAGGAATAACATGAGTATTGCAGGGGCCACGAACAAGGTGGCGACCCTGAAGGAAGCGGTGTCCAAGGCCAAAAACAGTGCGGTCGCGGAGCACACCGAGCGAGAGAAGCAGGAGGATCGGGTGGCGGAGGTGCAGCAAGAGCTCCAGGCTCTCGTGGAAAAACATGAGAGTTTGCACCGTGACTCGAAGACTCGAGAGTCCAAGCTCGCCTTGGCTCTTGAGAGTGCCAAAGCCGCTAAGGACGAAGCCCAGAAGGCCCTCCAGGAGATTGAGGTGATAAAAAAGATAGCGGCGGGTAAGGCATTCTGTATGCAAAGCAAGCATGTAAAAGTGAATTATCTGTTACTTACCCGAATCCGAAGCTCTCCAGGAGCGTTCGCAGATCTGCCCTGTAGTGTGTCCGATGCTGCTGCATTCTACCGAGCTGAGGAGGGGAGCTCGATGGAAAAGGTGTTCTGGTCTCAATATGCTGAGGCCGGACATCCGGTGCCCTGAGCGACCAGCTAAAGCAGCTGGTCGAGCTCCACAAGGTGGCCGAACAGGCCATGAAGGGCCTCATAGTTCGACTGTGGCCTAAAGAAGCCATGCCTAGGAGCTATTTCGGTCTGGTGCGGCGGCTGGTGGACGCCTGTCCATGGATTGAAGTCATCAAGCACTCCGTCTGCATTGAAGGTGCCCGTCGGGCCCTTGCCCATGCTAAAGTGCACTGGGGCAAGATGGACGCCGAGAAGCTTGTGACGGACGCGCCACCGCTGGGCAAGGAGTATCACAAGCCCGAGATGTACTATGAGGGCGTCCTGAAGGGTGCCCGCCTTATAGCGGGTGAATGCTCCAAAGATGTAATTTTTGAGTAGACTCGCATTTGTTATCCTGTATGCTGAAAACTTTGTTCATATGCGCTAAGCAACACTTGTTAATTTAAAATATTATCTTCTGTGCGGCCGTTTATCAAATTTGAGAGATGGCTAGTCGTTGGCTTCAGCCCCCATGCCACAAGTGCTGGGGTGTTCGGGATAAACTTGAGCGCTCTTGTTCCCATTCTTGGGTCCTTCGAGGGAGGCGTTCAACACGATGAACGAGGCAACCGGACTATAATGCTTGAACACTCTCACTTAGCCATAGAATTCTATAATTTTAAATTTCGGCGAAGCCCCTGGTATTCGGAAGACCGAGTTCGGGGCGCTATCGACGCCTTGGCCGGACAATGCCGACTCCTCGCTCTAAGCGGCATGAGTCTTTAGGGACCCGAAAAACCTCTCGAACAGCGACCGGCTCTTGCCCTATCATGACGGTTAGTTTTAGCTTTCTCCACTGAGGTGCTCAACCCAGCTCAACCGGGGCACAATCGCAGTGGTTCTCCCAGCGCTACCTTAGCCGATATAACGGAACGTAAGGTACCAAAACATGGGAGCCGGGCAAACCCAACTATTGACCCAAGACATGATTCGGAGCCGATGCATATAATGCTATAAGTTCGGGGTGCCGCACTTGTGAAAGTGTTCAGACTTATCACACCATGTTTTGGGGTACTTAAGCCCCTAGTGTATTGACCGTACCAAGTTGTACGGGTGCAACATGTCATAGACGAACATTTATGGAAAAAAGGAATGCAATAATAAGCAGAAGCTATGTATTGTTTATTCAAAAGATACTGCAATGAAAGCAGAATGATACAAATAGTGCGATAAGCAAGGGATGGGACTATTTAACATGTCCCCCTCCAGGGGTAGGCTGCGGGATGGTATGTAAAACAGGTATACTGCTCGTAAGTAGAGACCACCTGGACACTCGACGTAGCTTTTCTGCTTCCCTGGCTGTTGCATCGTGAGTTCGGCGATTCTACTGCCGGACAGGGCTTCTGGAAAACGGAGTCCTGAGAATAAGAAAAAAAGAATGACACAATTGGGAGCCCCCGGTGCGGTTGAGCCGCACTCTGGGCATGCCGTGGTCGTGCCCCTCCCCCTATGCCCATGGTATCTCCAGAGCGTAGTTATGTACGCGTGGTACTGGTCTCGCGATTTCGCGAGGGCTGGGGTTGGGGCCGCATTGCTACGCGTGCTCGGAACGTGCCAGGCGGTCTTGTTGTAGGTTACTCCAGGCACGCTTGACGGTGTCCGGACGTTTAGTAGTCGGACTCGAGAATTGCCTTAAGAGGCTGCTTTATACTTCCACCGCGAGGGCCACCGTATGCTCCTCCGTTCGGAGAGAGCGTTCGGTGTTTCCATTGACCGTGATTACTCCTCGAGGGCCTGGCATCTTGAGCTTGAGGTATGCGTAGTGCGGCACCGCATTGAACTTTGCAAATGCGGTTCGTCCGAGTAGTGCGTGATAGCCGCTGCGGAACGGGACTATGTTGAAGATTAATTCCTCGCTTCGGAAGTTATCCGGGGATCCGAAGACCACTTCGAGTGTAATTGAGCCTGTACAGTTGGCCTCTACACCTGGTATGACGCCTTTAAAGGTCATTTTTGTGGGTTTAATCCTTGAGGGATCTATGCCCATTTTGCGCACTGTATCCTGGTAAAGCAGGTTCAGGCTGCTGCCGCCGTCCATCAGGACTCTAGTGAGGTGAATCCGTCAATGATTGGGTCAAGAACCAATGCGGCGAATCCGCCGTGGCGGACACTAGTGGGGTGGTCCCTTTGATCAAAAGTGATCGGGCAGGAGGACCACGGGTTGAACTTTGGGGCGACTGGCTCCATCGCATATACATCCTTTAGTGTACGCTTCCGCTCCCTTTTGGGTATGTGGGTTGCGTATATCATGTTCACCATCCGCACTTGTGGGGGAAAGCCCTTCTGTCCTCTATTGTTTGGCAGCCGGGGCTCCTCCTCGTCATCGCTATGCAGCCCCTTGTCGTTGTTTTCGGCATTTAACTTGCCTGCCTGCTTGAACACCCAACAATCCCTGTAGGTGTGGTTGGCTGGTTTTTCGGGGGTGCCATGTATCTGGCATGAGCGATCGAGTATTCGGTCCAAATTGGACGGGCCCTGAGTATTTCTTTTGAAGGGCTTTTTCCACTGACCGGGTTTAGAGCCTCTGAATCCGGCATTGAGTGCCGTATCTTCAGCATTATCGCCGTTAATGCGGCGCTTGTGCTTGTTGCGACGCGACCTGCCATTGCTGTCCTTGGTATCCGAACTACCAGGGTTTTTGGTCAGGTTGTTACTGCGAGCTAGCCAGCCGTCCTCTCCCGCACAGAAGCGGGTCATGAGTGATGTGAGGGCTGCCATGGATTTCGACTTTTCCCATCCTAGGTGTCGGGCAAGCCACTCGTCGCGGATGTTATGTTTGAAGGCTGCAAGGGCCTCTGCATCCGGATAGTCAACGATTTGATTTTTCTTGGTTAAGAACCGTGTCCAGAATTGTCTGGCCGATTCATCTGGCTACTGAATTATGTGGCTTAGGTCATCGGCGTCTGGTGGTCGCACATATGTGCCCTGGAAGTTATCAAGGAATGTGGCTTCCAGGTCTTCCCAACAACCAATTGATTCTGCTGGCAAGCTGTTGAGCCAATGCCGAGCTGGTCCTTTAAGCTTGAGTGGGAGGTATTTGATGGCGTGTAGATCATCACCGTGGGCCATGTGGATGTGAAGGAGATAGTCCTCGATCCAAACCGCGGGATCTGTTGTGCTGTCGTATGATTCAATGTTTACGGGTTTGAAACCCTTGGGGATTTGATGATCCATTACTTCGTCTGTGAAGCATAGTGGGTGTGCGGCGCCTCTGTATTGGGCTATATCACGACGCAGCTCGAATGAGCTTTGTCTACTGTGTTCGGCCCGACCGGAATTGCTATATCCGGCGTGACGGTTGTCATCACGTGTCGTGGGGCACCCACGCGATCCGTAGATCGATCTTATTTGCCTTGCCTTGTCCTCCAATA
The DNA here is from genome assembly GCF_018294505.1 of Triticum aestivum. NCBI lineage: Eukaryota > Viridiplantae > Streptophyta > Magnoliopsida > Poales > Poaceae > Triticum > Triticum aestivum. The sequence continues at coordinate 599,742,571 of NC_057810.1, forward strand.
TGTCTCGCAAGTCTGGCGCATTTCCCCGTGGCTTTGTACTTTTTGAGCGATGCCGGGGTGCGGCTTTAGTGGAGGGCCTAGAGACCTCTCTGTCGCGGCCACGAGGTGGCCGGTCGGCCGCGTCATGCGCTGGTGATGTAGGATTGGGTGCTTCCTCCTCTAATTGGGGTAGCAGCCTGCGTTTTGGGTAGCTCTTGGAGGGGCGGTCGAGTTTGTACTCTTCTGCAAGGACTTCAGTCCATCTGTCAGCTAGCCATTCTTGGTCAGCTCTAAGCTTCTGCTGCTTTTTCTTAAGGCTGCTTGCCGTGGCCATAAGCCTGCGCTTGAAACGCTCTTGTTCGACGGGATCCACGGGCATGACAAATTCATTGTCGTCGAGGCTTGCTTCATCTTTGGAGGGAGGCATATAATTATCGTCCTCTACCTCTCTGTCTGCCGCTCTATCATGATGGCTGGCTTCTCCCTCCTCCTGTGTTGAATCCTGCTGGAGGGGGTTGTCTTCGGCACTGTCCGGGGTGTTATTATCTCCCGTGCCGGAATCACCGTTTTTGCTGTGGCGGGATTTAGAGCGGCGCCGCTGACGCCGGCGCTTGGGCTGTTTCTTGGAGGGGTCATCCTCCGCTGTTCCATTGCCATTCCCATCTTTTGGGATGTCCACCATGTATATGTCGTATGACAAGGTGGCCTTCCAGTGCCCTGTAGGCGCTGGTTCTTGGTTGTCTCCTGCATCGTCGTCCATACCGTCGATGTCTTCGGAGTCCAAGTCGAGCATGTCGGTTAAATCATCGACAATGGCTACAAAGTGGGTGGTGGGTGGGTGTTGAATTTCTTCGTCGTCCGCATCCCAACCTTCCTGACCATAGTCTGGCCAGGGCTCTCCTGATAAAGAGAGAGACTTTAGTGAACTCAGGATGTCGCCAAAGGGCGAGTGCTGAAAGATGTCCGCGGCAGTGAACTCCATAACCGGCGCCCAATCAGATTTGAGGCAGGGGCGCGGGAGGTTCGGAGTCCGGAGAGGAGTCCGGCACCTCGGAGTCACGGGCTTTGCAAAGGAAAGGGATGGTGTTCGGCTCAATCGCCGTAGAGATCGTAGCCCCCGAGGCGGTGTCCAGCCACTCGTCCTCGATCGGCGAAGTCGGCTCCGAGCTAAGGGTCAGAGCGGACACTGGTGCGGCCTCCAGGGCACTATTCGGCGGCAGAGCTAGATCATACCCATCAAGACAGTGCGGCGCGCTTGGCTGTGGCTCGAATCCGTCGAAGATCAAGTCTTCGCGGATGTCAACCGTGTAGTTCAAACTCCCAAATCTGACCTGATGGCCAGGGGCGTAGCTTTCGATCTGCTCCAGATGGCCAAGTGAATTGGCCCGCAGTGCAAAGCCGCCGAATACGAAGATCTGTCCGAGGAGAAAAGTCTCACCCTGGACCGCGTCGTTGTTGATCATCAAAGGAGCCATCGGGCCTAAAGGTGACGACACAGAGGAACTCTCAATGAAAGCACCAATGTCGGTGTCAAAACCGGCGGATCTCGGGTAGGGGGTCCCAAACTGTGCATCTAGGCGGATGGTAATAGGAGACAAGGGACACGATGTTTTTACCCAGGTTCGGGCCCTCTCGATGGAGGTAAAACCCTACTCCTGATTGATTGATATTGATGATATGGGTAGTACAAGAGTAGATCTACCATGAGATCAAAGAGGCTAAACCCTAGAAGCTAGCCTATGGTATGATTGTTGTTCGTCCTACGGACTAAAACCCTCTGGTTTATATAGACATCGGAGAGGGTTAGGGTTACACAGAGTCGGTTACAATGGTAGGAGATCTACATATCCGTATCACCAAGCTTGCCTTCCACGCCAAGGAAAGTCCCATCCGGACACGGGACGAAGTCTTCAATCTTGTATCTTCATAGTCCAGGAGTCCGGCCAACGGTGATAGTTCGGCTATCCGGACACCCCCTAATCCAGGACTCCCTCAAACATGCTGCGGGTTTCATTTTTTGAACTTGCCTGGAAGTAATACTTGTACTCTAGTCCAAGTACCAATATAGTGCTTATAGTCTGTATACAAAAAAAGATGCAGAATTTACAAACGAAAAGCTTCAAATAAAAGTATACCGCCTCTGGGTCAAGTAAAGAAGTTTCTCTGAGCATTCTAGTCATCCCTCTCATTCCAACAAGGACATGCAGAAAGTAGAAACATTGTTTCGAAATTGGTTGGGTACCCATACTTTTGTATGGAGGTAAACCTTTTCATTGAACTGTTGCCAAATTTTCAGAGAAGTTGAACTTCAGATTTAGAAGAAATTGAGACCTCACCTGAGTGAGTACTGAAAGATGCAAAGAATAGGCTTTTTGGGGATTTTGACTTTGGCAACTTGGTTTTGCTGCAACCTGCAAAAAACAGGAACAAGATAAGATTTTGTCAAGGGGAACTTAACAGGGTATGGCGTTCGAACGATCTAGGAGGTTCTCTCCGAACTTTTTCACAGTTTTTATGTAGATATGCATCAATCAGCAAATAGCAGCATTTTAAGCAACAAAATTTTGATAGCAATCATCTTCATAAAAACAACGAACATAGTAGTGCAGCAGCATGCACATTCATCTTTCTGAATTTCTTCTCACTTCCTGTAAATGCAAAACCATAATACATAGCAGCAGCAACCGCACATACACATTCATCTCTCAAACTCGCTCACTTCCTGTAATGCAATAGGATCGAGGGCCGGGAGCAGAGGTATGAGGAATTTATGAGTTGATGTAAGTGCATGTAAAAAGACGACCATGTTCATGTATTAACCCGAGATTTAAAAAGAAACTTTTAAAAAAAAATTGTTTTTGCCATAACTATAGTCATCTTGCCTACCATTCAGTTTTTTGCTATAACAAAATTCGCACGAAACGAATTGAAACATTCAACAACTTGCTAGAAAATATTTTTACCTCTAAATCTTTCAACTACCAGTCTATCATAAACATCACTACAAACCTATCTTCACTTTTTCTAGGCACTATCTGGACAATGAATATTGAACTTTTTGTCCAAGTATATTTGTACTTTCTAGAGTGCAGGCAGTGCGGCCTCCTGCACTCGGAACAAGGCCCGTCTCGTCTGCTCAACCCGGGGTGAACGTGCAAACTAAAAAGTATGAAAATGTATGTTGGTCGAGAAAGTGTATTATCATCATCATCAATACAGAACAATGGGATGGTACCATCATAATTAAAGAAAGCGATCTCTAATCTAATGCCTAGTGTACGGTGGTGTTCACTGTTTATGGTGGCTGACTGATGGGCTTGTTTGTTGCGTTGCCTAAATCATAGCCGAAAAGAAAGGAGCAGATGATGCATGAAGTCAGACATCCACTACCCATAACCCAAAATACTCACATGATCTAGTAATTTCAGAATTTTTGCACCACACTGTGGAGCTTTTGCTCCTGCCCGAGCAATTCATAAAAAGCAAGCGGCTATCTGTTGCTGTACCACATACACACACATTAAAGAGAGAGAGCCCGTTAGGCAGAGAGAAGGAGCCTGCGTGATCTAGAATTGCAGGTGAACCTCGAGCGACGCATAAGGTTGTGGTCCTGCCATCAGGTAGCTGCCCTACTGAGTATAGGATTGTGCGCAAGTCTTGCAATTCGTTGTCTACACGTAGAAGGATCAGCATGGATGGGCACTGAGTAACAAGAATTTGAACTCAAACTATTACAAGAATTTGAACCGAACTAAATTTGTTAATTGAACTAAACTGAAAAATCAGTTTAGTAAATGAGAGTTGAACTAATGGTCTTTTTTTGTGGGCACTGAAGAACTGATGCAGAATGGTCATATAGAAAATATACCAGAGAACTTGATATGTCTGGCAGCGCTCGTGCAGAACAGCACCCTCTCCGGAGAGTAGCCCGCCGGCACCCACCACCCCGCTTCCGCTGCCGCTGGGTAGTAGGGCCACCGCGGCGAGGAGGACGACCCAGACCCCTGGCTTGAAGACGAAGGGGTTGGGCGGCGGCGGTGCAGCCATGGGACCTTAGGGAAGGGGGAAGGCGGCCGGATCTCGTGGAGGAAGACGGCGTAGCGCGGGGAGGAAAGTGCTAGCGCGTGGGGAGGGAGGCACCCGTCGCATGGGAAGGAAGGCGGCGGTGCGCGGGGAGGGAGGCGGCGGCATGGGGAAGGGTGGAGGCTGCCGGCGGCAAGTGGGAGCAAGGGGCAGCGGGCAGCGGCGCGTGGGAGCAGGGGGCGGCGGGCGGCGTCGCATGGGAGCAGGGGGCAGAGCCGTCGGGAAGGGGTGGTTCGAGAAGATGCTGGGAAATGGGGTGGGCTTTCTCTGTGTTTCGGGTGGGGGTGCAACACCGGGTTTTGCAAAATGGACCGGGCCCTTATAGGGGAGAGGGGTAACAGAATAATATTCTATTACCGGTAACAAAATAGTCCAGCCCTATACATACATACATATATATATATATATATATATATATATATATATATATATATATATATATATATATATATATATATATATATATATACACGCCTAGCACACCACAACATTGTCTTAGCCATGTGCGGCGCACCCCTCCACCGTTTACACCCTCGGTCATATTTTCGTAGTGCTTAGGCAAAGCGCTGTGGAGATAGCTTCACCATCACCGTCACCACACCATCGTGCTGCTAGAACGCATCCACTACCTCGCCGTCTTGCTGGATCAAGAAAGCGGAGGACGTCACGAGCTGAACATGTGCTGAATGCGGAGGTGTCGTACGTTCGGTACTCAATCGGTTGGAGCGTGAAGAAGTTCGACTACATCAGCCACATTAACAAACGCTTCCGCTTACGCTCTACGAGGGTATGTAGACACACTCTCCCCTCTCACTGCTATGCATATCCATGGATAGATCTTGTGTGTGCATAGAATTTTTTTGCTTTCCATGCAATGTTTCCCAACAGGGGCATCCGAGCTAGGTCTATGCGTAGATGATATGCATGAGTAGAACACAAAGGATTTTTGGGCGGTGATAGTCATACTGCTTACCACCAATGCCTTATTTTGATTCAGCAGTATTGTGCGATGAAGCGGCCTAGACCAACCTTACATGTCCAAGCACATGAGACCGGTTCCACCGACTGACATGCAACTTGTTTTGCATAAAGGTGGCTGGCGGGTGTCTATTTCTCCTACTTTAGTTGAATCAAATTTGACTACGGCCGGTCCTTGAAGAAGGTTAAAACAGCAAACTTGATAAATCATCGTTGTGGTTTTCGCGTAGTTAACAACGGTTCTTGCTAGAAGCCCGCAGCAGCCACGTAAAACTTGCAACAACAAAGTAGATGACGTCTAACTTCTTTTTGTAGGGCATGTTGTGATGTGATATGGTCAAGATATGATGTGATATATGTTGATGTATGAGATGATCATGTTTTGTAATATCGACAACTTGCAGGAGCCTTAGGGTTGTCTCTTTATTGTATGAAATGCAAGCGCCATGTAATTGCTTTACTTTATCTCTATGCATTAGCAATAGTTGTGGAAGCAATAGTTGGCAAGACGACGCTGACGCTACGATGGAGATAAAGGTGTCGAGCCGGTGACAATGGAGATCATGACTATGCTTTGGAGATGGAGATCAAAAGCACAAGATGATGATGGCCATATCATGTTACATATTTTGATTGCATGTGATGTTTATAGTTTATGCATCTTATTTTGCTTAGAACGGCGGTAGCATTATAAGATGATCGCTTCACTAAATTTCAATATAAAAGTGCTCTCCCTAAGTATGCACCGTTGCCAAAGTTCGTCGTTTCGAAGCACCACGTGATGATCGGGTGTGATAGACTCTACGTTCAGATACAACGGGTGTATGTCGGTGTACAAAAAGAGGGGTACACTTTTCGTACCCCTATAACTATGCACGGGCAGTTCGAGCAACGGACGCCACCACGCCCAACAAGGTAAGGGAGGTAAGCCAAGGTAAGACCGAAGCTCGAAAAGAGCAGAACGACGCCAAGACCAAGACCACAAAGAGCAAAGGGGACGAAGCGGACTCCACTGGCAAGATCCTTGCCGGGGGGCAGTTTTAGCGAACCCGGCAAGGCCCTTGCCGTGGCAGCTCGCCCTACACCTACGGAGCGAATCACCCTTGAGTCCACTGCCCCCATGGGGCAAGGATTCGGGAGACATCCCCGTGGTGGCATGCAGATCTTTGTGAAGACATTCAAGATCAAATTCACGCTATAGAAGATGACGACCCCTGGCGGGATCCCAGCCAAGGAGGACCACAAGACCCCCGGCAGGAGCCTTGCCGGGGATGATAGCAGGCGCCATGGCAAGATCCTTGCCGGGGCCCCGGCAAGACTCTTGCCGGGGCTACGGCGAGGCCCTTGCTAAAGGCACCCGTAGGGCCACCGTCAGGCCCACGCCAATTCCAAACCCTCCACCACCGTTCGCATGCGGCTGCTGACCCAATCAGTTGGGCAAGCACCTGCGTGGCGGCAAGCAGATCTTCGTGGAGGCCCACCGCTGCGCCACCTCAGCTACCTGCCTGCCTACATGGCACCACATGCACCACTGGCCAGGGCGCGTGTCGACGCGATCGGCGACGGACAAGACTGGGCTCTCCCTCGCCCCCAATAAAGTAGGGACACCTAAGCACGACGCATTAAATGTGCCTTGTCACGTAATGCGAGGGATAAACTCGTATCATTGTGCCCTTTCCACCTCCTATGTGCCACTATGGCGGCCCCTTTCCTTATAAAAGGAGGCCCGGGGCGACCAGGAGGGGGATTTCGGCTTTTTGGAGATCTTCACGCCCCATTGTTAGCTCAGGAACACAGATAAACAAATCACCAAAGCAGGAGTAGGGTATTACGCATCCTCGCGGCCCGAACCTGGATAAAGAATCCGTGTGCTACCTGTTTGATCCGCCCTTCTCACAACCCCATGCCTCGCAACCGTAGTAGGGATTCTCGTGATCCCATAGGTGTCGTCCTCGCACCGACATCTTTGGCGCGCCAGGTAGGGGGCGCAGTTGTGAGAATCGGCTCTAGCAGTTAGTTCGACACTTCTTCATCGCCATGGCACCCAAGAAGAAGACGACGGCGGCGGTTGTACCATCGGGAGCCAGGCATTCCGTCCCGACGCGGGCGAGCAGCGGACCGGTCGCAAAAAGGACTCGGGGCGCCGTTCGCGAACACCAACACCGTCCCAGCAGCCGAAGTTTGGGAGGCGGCGATGCTCGTGCGCCTGGTAACGGGCAGCACGCCGCCAAATCCAAAGACGGAGCCAGGCCCTACGCGGGTGGCACGGGGCCTTCCAGGATCGCCGCCACCCCGCCCGAAGGCGACGCGAGGGCTTCCAAGACTCCCACATTGACACCGACGACGCGCTCTTCTCAAGCGGCGCACGACGAACGGCATGATCACGCCGAGGACCCCGGGCATCACCGCGGAAAGAGCCCCGAGCGCCACTCCCGAGATTTAGAAGACCTGCCCGCCCGCCGAGGTGCTGGTGAAGATGGCATGCGACCGCGGGGTCGTGATAGAACTCCTTCTGACATAGTCAGAAGTCGAGGCGCGTCGTGATCCATGCAGGTTTCGCTGCCACCAACACCAGCAGAAGCCCTGGCACGCGCGCAGTTGCTCCTTGATTTCCCTCCCATCACGGGGAAACTCGACGAATGGAGAGCCACTATCCGAAGTCTTGTTGCGATGGCCAACAAAGACGAACCGAGCCCGGTGGAGCCCCCGGGTCGACGCTCCGACGGAGTCCCACACACCAGTGGCAGAAGGGCCGGCGGCGCCGCGACCACGGTGCACTCGCCTCCTCCTCGCCCGGTACCTCGGACGCCGGCCCGTCGCGACATCACGGGCGACAAGATCTCCGTAGCATCGTACGACCCGCGGGCCCACTGTGACCAGCGCCAAGTTCTTCGGGAACGAGAACATGAAGACGCTCGAACCACTATCGAGCGCCGGCGCGGGGCGCGCCACCAATCAGACAGGCGAGCAGGGCCTGCTGTGAGCCACCCAGCACCGGGGAGCCCTGGAGGCCTACCTTACGAGGTGGGCTGTCCGGCTTTTACCCGTGAACTGTGGCAGTTCCAGTGGCCCACTAACCGCAACTTCAAACCTGACGTGGGCGAGAAGTACAGTGGCAAGACCCATCCGTCCGAGTTCCTCAGCGTCTACACCATCGCGATGCAAGCTGCCGGAGCCCGCGACGATAAGGTGCTTGCGAATTACTTTCCGTTGGCTCTTAAACCCAATGCCATGTCATGGTTGATGCACTTGCCGGTAGACTCTATTTCCTCCTGGTCGGATTTGTGCCATGAGTTCGTGGGCGCCTTTACTGGAGGCCACCAAGCCCATGGCCAGGCAAGCGACCTGCACGTCATTCCCCAGAAGGGAGGCGAGAGTCTCCGTAAGTATATTCAGAGGTTCAGCCGGGTACAGTACAATATCCCTGATGTTCACCCTGCCGCCATCATCAGCGCGTTCCACCAGAACGTGCGTAACCGCAAGATGCGCGAAGAGCTGGCAATGAACAAGGTGAGGGATGTGGCAGAACTCTATGTTCTTGCCGACAAATGTGCCCGAGCCGAAGAGGGAAGGAAGTACCCCGGCGAAGATGCCGGCGTGGAAACCGACTCTTCAGATGAGGATACTGCTGCCCCGGCGAAGAAAGGCCGGCGCCGCAACAGGAAGCGCAAAGGAAAAGCCGTGCTTGCCGTCGAGGGATCCGAAGACGCCGGCTCCACCAAGAAAACCAAGGCAGATGACCCCGGCAAGGAGGTTGCCGGGTGCGTCGCATGCCAGGCCTTGGCGGCTGCCGAGAAGCCGGGAAACTCCGACAAGCGATACTGCAAGATCCATCGCACCAAGGGCCATGCTCTCCAGGACTGCCGACAGGTCGAGCTCCTCGCTGAAAAGCAGAGGGCTGAGTATGAGAGGCGGGACAAGGAGAAGGGCCCAGATGGTGCTGAGGGGTCCGGCAAGAAGCGTGACGGCCAGGCGGGCCGTCGCGGCAAGGATAAGCAACAGGAGAGGCCCGCCCGGGGCCGTGACAGAAAGCCAGAAGACGACGATCACGAAGAGGACGACGAATCCGGCGACCAAGAGTTTCAGAAAGCTACAGAGGCCATGTGCATCGATGGCGGCGCCTCGCTGCATACTTCTCACCGCCGGTTTAAACAGTGGGCGCGAGAGATTACAGCAGCAGAGCCATCGTATGATGCCCAAAGGCCGCTGAAGTGGTCCAGCACACCTATCATTTTCGACACTGAGGACCACCCTGATCGCACTACTGCGGTCGGGTGCTTGCCGTTGTTGGTTTCACCAACGATACGTAACCTCAAGGTGACGAAGATGCTAGTCGATGGCGGGCCCGGTCTGAACTTGATCTCGCCTGCCGTGATCGAGAAACTACAGATTCCTGATGGAGACCTCGAAGAGACGGGCACGTTTCAGGGGGTCAACCTGGGAGAAGCCAACCCAAGGGAAGGGTCACGCTGCCCGTGACTTTTGGAAGCGACCTGAACTTCAAGACGGAGAGGATTGTGTTCGATGTTGCCAGGATCCCCTTGCCCTACAACGGGATCCTCGGCCGCCCAGCGCTGGCCAAGTTCATGGCGGCGTCACACTACGCCTACAACACCCTGAAGATGCCTGGACCTATGACGATCATCACCATCCCCTCCGACAAGAAAGATGCGTTGGTTTGCGCTGACCAACTATACCAGCAAGCAGTTGCAGCAGCTGCCGCCGCTAGGGCACCTGCTCCTGCCGCCGGGACCCCGGGAGGGAAGAAGAAGAAGAAGACCGGTGAGACCTCGGACACCCACTCCGGCAAGCGCACCTCTTCGGAGTGTAGCGCTGCCGTCGAGGACGTGCCAGAGAACTCTACCGGCGGGAACAAGAAGCCCAGGGCCGTATCACCAGGAACCAAGAAGGTCTCTGTCAATGAGGACGGCACGGGAGGAGCTTTTACCATAAGCTCCGCCCTTGACGGCAAATAGGAAGACGCGCTCGTCACCTTCCTGCGGGCGAATGTCGATGTGTTTGCATGGCAAGCTTCCGACATCCCCGGTGTTCCCAGGGAGGTGATTGAGCACCACCTTGCTGTCTGTCCTCATGCACGGCCCGTCAAGCAGAAGGTCAGAAAGCAAGCTTTGGAACGACAAGAGTTCATTACTGAAGAGATCCGGAAACTGGAAGCAGCGGGTTTGGTAAGGGGAGTGCTCCATCCAACGTGGTTGGCCAATCCGGTCGTGGTGCGCAAGGCGAATGGGAAGTGGAGACTGTGTATTGATTACACAGATATCAATAAGGCTTGCCCTAAGGACCCCTTCCCGTTGCCGCGCATCGACCAGATTGTTGACTCCACGGCTGGGTGTGATCTGCTGTCATTCCTCGACGCCTACTCCGGCTACCACCAGATCTTCATGACAAGAGAAGACGAAGAGAAAACAGCATTCATCACCCCATGTGGTACGTATTGTTTCATGCGGATGCCTTTCGGGTTGAAGAGTGCTGGCTCGACGTTTGCGAGGGCGGTCCAGATTGGTTTTGAACCCCAGCTCCATAGAAATATGGAGGCTTATATGGATGACATAGTGGTCAAAACCAAGGACAGGGCAACCCTCATACCAGATTTGCAAGAAACATTTGCAAACCTGCGCAAGATCAATCTCAAGCTGAACCCTGAGAAGTGCGTCTTTGGCGTCCCGTCCGGCAAGCTTCTCGGGTTCTTGGTGTCACAACGTGGGATAGAGGCCAACCCGGACAAAATCAAAGCTATAGAGCAGATTGAAGCACCTAAGAGAATCAAGGATGTGCGTCGGCTTGCTGGTTGCGTCGCCGCCATGGGAAGGTTCATTTCCAAGTCTGCCGAGCGCACCCTTCCCTTTTTCAAGATCCTGAAAAAGGCAGGCCCGATGGAGTGGACGCCAGAAGCCGAAGCAGCATTGCAAGGTTTGAAGAAGTACCTCTCCTCCACGCCAATACTAGTGGCGCCCAGGCCACAGGAGTCGTTGCTGCTATACCTGGTGGCGACAGACCAGGTGGTCAGCGCCGCGCTGGTGGCATAGAGAGAGATCAACGACGAGGATATGGCAGTGGCAGAGCCCGACACCACCAATGCAGAGATGACGCAACCAGTTGACGTGCCGCTGAAGAAGAAAATGGTGCAACACATGGTCTACTTTGTTAGTTCCCTCCTGCAGGGGGCTAGATCGAGGTACTCCGGCGTGCAGAAATTGCTCTTCGGCCTTCTTATGGCCTCGAGGAAGCTGCGCCACTACTTCCAGGCACACGAAATCACTGTCGTCACTCGCTTCCCTCTGCAGCGGATATTGCACAATCCGGATGCGACGAGAAGGATTGTGAAATGGGCACTGGAACTGTCCAGCTTTGGTCTCAAGTTTGAAAGTACCTCAACAATTCAGAGTTGACTCCTAGCAGAGTTCATTGCAGAATGGACCGCAACGCCTGACGAAGAAGCTCAAGAGACTGCTCTCCCCGGTCAAGGGGCAAGTTGTGATTGGATCATGTACTTTGATGGAGCTTTCTCCTTACAAGGCGCCGGGGCTGGCGTACTGCTTGTCGCGCCCACTGGAGAGAACCTCAAGTACGTGGTCCAGATGCACTTCCCCAGGGAGGTGTCAACCAACAATACAGCAGAGTATGAAGGGCTGCTTGCCGGTCTTAGAATCGCGGCGGACCTCGGAATCAAGAAACTCATCGTCAGGGGGGACTCGCAGCTCATCGTCAAGCAAGTCAACAAGGATAGCCCGTTGATGAAGGCCTACGTCGATGAAGTGAGAAAGCTGGAAGAGCGTTTCGACGGTATACGGGCTGAACACGTTCCCCGAGCGGAGAACGATATCGCCGATTACCTGTCCAAACGCGCTGCCCTCAAGCTACCTGTGGAACCAGGTACCTTTGTGCTTCAGCTAACTCAGCCATCCGTTGATCCATCAACAGAGCAGAATAAGAGGAGGAAATCAGGGCCCGGCAAGTACTTCCCCGCCGAGCTCCCCAGAGCAGCCGGCAAGGATGTTGCCGAGGGTACTGAGCCCGCCACGGGACGACTGGCTCCGGCGGAGCGTCAAGCTCTCGCCGTCGAGACAGCCGTTCCTATAGCGGAGGAAATGCCTTTAGCCCTCGCCGTCGAGCCCCAGGCTCCAGCATGGGCACAACATACCGTCCGATTCCTCCAAACAGGGGAACTTCCTGAGGAGCAGGAAGAAGCGGAGAAAGTAGCCCGTCGCTCTACCATGTACCAGTTCGTCGATGACGTCCTGTACAGAAAGAGGCCGAACGGTGTGAAATTGAAGTGTATCCCTCGAGAGGAAGGACTGGAGCTGTTGGCGGAGATACACGGAGGCATCTGTGGATCCCACATTGGGTCAAGGGCCCTTGCCGGCAAGGCATTCCGGCAAGGTTTCTTCTGGCCCACCGCCCTCCAGGATGCAACGACACTCGTCACCAGGTGTGAAGCGTGTCAGTTCCATTCAAAGAAGCTCCATCAGCCAGCCCAAGCCCTTCAAACCATTCCTCTCTCCTGGCCCTTCTCGGTCTGGGGGCTCGACATACTGGGCCCTTTCCCCCGCGCTGTCGGGGGCTTTGAGTACTTGTACGTTGCAATCGACAAGTTCACAAAGTGGCCAGAGGTGGAGGCAGTAAGGAAGGTCACAGCCCAGTCAGCCGTCAAGTTCTTCAAGGGACTGGTGTGCCGTTTTGGCGTACCTAACAGGGTTATCACCGACAACGGCACCCAGTTCACAAGCCGCACCTTCATGCAATATATCCAAGACCTCGGCAGCAGAATCTGTTTTGCTTCCGTCGCTCACCCACGAAGCAATGGTCAAGCTGAGAGGGCAAATGCTGAAGTACTGCGAGGCTTGAAGACCAAGACCTTTGACAGGCTGCATAAGAGTGGAAGGCACTGGATTGATGAGTTGCCAACGGTTCTTTGGTCGATCAGGACGACGCCAAATCGAGCCACCGGCCAGACACCTTTTGCCCTGGTATACGGGGCGGAAGCAGTTCTCCCCACTGAACTCATATACGGGTCACCTCGAGTGCTCGCTTATAACGAGCTTGAGCAAGAGCAACTGCGGCAAGATGACGCGGTGCTCCTTGAGGAAGATCGTCTTCGGGCGGCTGTAAGAGCAGCACGCTACCAGCAAGCCTTGCGCCGCTACCATAGCCGCAAGGTTCATGCCCGGAGCCTTGAGGAAGGCGACCTTGTCCTTCGGCGCGTTCAATCGGCCAAGAATTCCAACAAGTTGACGCCAAAGTGGGAAGGCCCTTATCGGGTAATACGAGTCACCAGGCCTGGCGCAGTCCGCCTGGAGACCGAAGATGCTGTTCCGGTGAGTAACTCCTGGAACATTGAGCATCTTCGCAAGTTTTACCCGTGAGGCGCGGCTTGCCGGGCCCCCCGGCAAGCCACCTTTTGTACAAGCATTGCCGATGATGCATGTAACCCTTTGTACAAAGCCAGGCGCAGACCCTGAGCATAAATAAATGAAGCGCTGGCGCCCTAAGTTATAGCATGCATGCTAGGTCAAGTCTCGTCCTTGGTTAGGGTTGATAGTGCTTAGCGGCGACTAACCCCTAGCTTAGAGGTCGAGTGTGCGTCTCTTTGCCGATCTTTTGTCTTCTTTGGTTCGCAGGACTCACAGATATCCTTGTCGGATCACTTGGGGACGAGAAAGAAAAGAGGAACAGACTGGCATCTAAACCCCGGCAAGCCAGTGTTGCCGGGGGCTGCGAGTACAAAGATTTGCCCACGGCAAACCAGAGTTGCCGGGGGCTACAGCTTCAGATAAGTTCTTCATCCCTTATCATGCGTTCCCCCATGGACTGAGGGATGTGAAACCTCGTTTTTTCCAAAGCTACCGTGCTCCCCTAAAAACTCTAGGCCCTAGGGCTCGTTCCTGGGGCCAGGTTTGGTCGTAGTCGCGGCAGCAAAAGAATGAAACGAGGAGCCTGAACCCACCTCATCCCTGCCTCCGCCGAAAGCGTGAGAAAGGACGAGCGAAGTGGGAAGACGGCAGGGCCTGTTGCCGGGCAAGGAAATGTTTATCTTAAGGATATCAAGGATTTATTCCTCATCGTGGGTTCTACCCGCAAACAAATGACCCGGCAAGCATCCCCTTTTTCATTAAAAACATTCCACTCAGGTACGGCCCATAGGGAATGAAAAACATGAATAGTGGGGATTACAAGTTTTAAATTCAGCTAGAGCCTAAAGGCTTACAAACTAAAAAGAGATAAGGTGCCCGTAATCCCTTTCTTGTCCCTCTCCTCAGGAGGCAGGTCAAAGAGGCGAAAAGGGCAAAAGGGAGCGCCTAGGCGAACTACGGGTGGCAGGAGGCACCAAGAGAACATCTCGGTGACCGTCCGAAGGCTGGATGGTGATGGCAGCGCCGGAAGCAGAGCTCGAAGACGAGGCGGCAGGACGTCAGCACGCGTCGAAGGCATCGGTGCCCGCGTACTCCGATTTGACGGCCTTGCCGCCCGCCCTCTTCCTCTTCCGCAGCCTCCCAACGCCAGCCGCCCAAGGAGACGACCCCGAGAAGTTCAGGAAGCCGGCGACACGGATGATGGGATCGCCGGTGCCGCGCGGAGCGACGCCCGACACCTAGTCGGACCCGTCATCCTGCCGCCCGCTACCCTCGTCGTCGCTGCCGCTGTCCTCCTCATCACTCCCGCCCGAGGAAGAATCTTCGCTATCAGAAGAGCTCTCCACGCAGCACCTCGCCCGAGTCCCGAAGCACCCAAAGACCTTGACGGAGAGGAGGCCGCCCTCCATCAGCTTGAAATGGAGGGTAAGCCCCGCCATCAAGCGATGGATATGAGCGAACATCTTCCACCCTCGGCCAAGATACATCACGTGAGGGGCTGGGAAGTCGACGCGAGCTCGCGTACCGCTGATCCAACAGCCCCTCATGTGCAACTGCAAGGACTCTGGCGGATCCAGCTCCATCTCGCTCGCGAATGGGGTCGGGAGACGAAGACGACGGCGAGGCGACCGGCGCAGCCTCATGAAGAACTCACAAGGGTCATCTCCAACATGGCCCTCCACGGAGGGAGGAACTACTGGCGGAGGCGGGACCGGCGTGCCGCCCCGTTCTCCTCTTCCCTGAGCGCCTCGGCCTCGTCCACGGCCTCGTCCGCAGCCTCGCCCCCTCCCCCTTCCCCTCGTGGCTGGATCCGCCACCGCGGGTAAAGGGGAAGGGAGGGCGCGATGTCGAGCAGCGACCCTCGCCGCCACCGTTGAAGAGCCAGGATCCCCTCTCTCCATGGCGGACGGGGGGGGGGGGAGCGGAAGGGCAGAAGCTGAAGAAAAAAGAAGATGGAAGAGTGCGGGACTCCATTTCCTCCCCCCGGCTCTTTATAAAGACCCAGGATGGGGGCTCAGCCACCCCACTCAGTCAATCGAGACATGGAAGGCGCAGGGAACTAGGACCAACTCACTACCCCGGCCTGCAACAGCCCGGTTCCCCGCCTCCACCGTTCGCCACCCTGAGCGCGTGAGAACCACGTGGCGGCCATGCAGAACCGAGGCGACGGGTGAGGTGACCTCTCCCCACCCCGTGATCGTGGGTGGGTGAGCGCCTTGAAGACCACGCCCCGGCCCCATTCAGTAAATGGGCCGAGCCTCCACGCCTCCCTCCGTTTATGGGGAAGGTGCGAACCGCCCCCTTTTACTGCGATGTGAGGCATGCGCGCAGAGCTCAGCCCCACGCATGCCGCCCACGTCACACACGCCTCCCCACGCCGGGCCACGCGCGGGAGGTGTGTGAAGCGCGGCGTGCGAAGGAACTTACCACAGTAAAAATTACCCCGCCTGCCCGCGCACCATTTTTGGTCCTAGCCCAACGACGCGATTACACTCACGTGTGGACCAGGCCTGGGGGCTCCTGTCGGTGTACAAAAAGAGGGGTACACTTTTCGTACCCCTATAACTGTGCACGGGCAGTTCGAGCCACAGATGCCACCACGCCAAGCAAGGCAAGGGAGGTAAGCCAAGGTAAGACCGAAGCTCGGAAAGAGCAGAACGATGCCAAGACCAAGACCACAAAGAGCAAAGGGGACGAAGTGGACTCCCCCGGCAAGATCCTTGCCGGGGGGCAGTTTTAGCGAACCCGACAAGGCCCTTGCCGTGGTAGCTCGCGCCACACCTACGGAGCGAATCACCCTTGAGTCCACTGCCCCCATGGGGCAAGGATTCGGGAGACATCCCCGTGGTGGCATGCAGATCTTTGTGAAGACATTCAAGATCAAATTCACGCTATAGAAGATGACGACCCCTGGCGGGATCCTAGCCAAGGAGGACCACAAGACCCCCGGCAGGAGCCTTGCCGGGGATGATAGCGGGCGCCACGGCAAGACCCTTGCCGGGGCCCCGGCAAGACTCTTGCCGGGGCTACGGCAAGGCCCTTGCTAAAGGCACCCGTAGGGCCACCGTCAGGCCCACGCCAATTCCAAACCTCCACCGCCGTTCGCATGCGGCTGCTGACCCAACCAGTTGGGCAAGCACCTGCGTGGCGGCAAGCAGATCTTCGTGGAGGCCCACCGCTGCGCCACCTCAGCTACCTGCCTGCCTACATGGCACCACAGGCACCGCTGGCCAGGGCGCGTGTCGACGCGATCGGCGACGGACAAGACTGGGCTCTCCCCCGCCCCCGATAAAGTAGGGACACCTAAGCACGACGCATTAAATGCACCTTGTCACATAATGCGAGGGATAAACTCGTATCACTATGCCCTTTCCACCTCCTATGTGCCACTATGGTGGCCCCTTTCCCTATAAAAGGAGGCCCAGGGCGACCAGGAGGGGGATTCGGCTTTTTGGAGCTCTTCACGCCCCATTGCTAGCTCAGGAACACAGATAAACAAATCACCAAAGCAGGAGTAGGGTTTTACGCATCCTCGCGGCCCGAACCTGGATAAAGAATCCGTGTGCTACCTGTTTGATCCGCCCTTCTCACAACCCCGTGCCTCGCAACCGTAGTAGGGATTCTCGTGATCCCATAGGTGTCGTCCTCGCACCGATAGTGTAAGACAGATTTGCATAAGCAGAATACTTGGGTTAAACTTGACGAGCCTAGCATGTACAGACATGGTCTCGGAACACTGGAGACCAAAAGGTCGAACGTGAGTCATATAGTAGATATGATCAACATAGAGATGTTCACCATTGATGACTATCCCATCTCACGTGATGATTGGACATGATTTAGTTCATTTGGATCATGTATCACTTAGATAACTTGAGGGATGTTAATTTAAGTGGGAGTTCATTAGTAATTTGATTAATTGAACTGAATTTATCATGAACTTAGTCTTAATAGTCTTTGCATATCTATGTAGATCAATAGCTCGGGATATAGCTCCCCTATTTTTGATATGTTCCTAGAGAAAACTAAGTTGAAAGATGATTGTAGCAATAATGCGTACTGGGTCCATGGTCTGAGGATTATCCTCATTGTTGCATAGAAGAATTATGTCCTTGATGCAATGCTAGGTGACAGACTTATTGTGGGAGGAGATATAGATGTTATGAACGTTTGGCAAGCTCGATATGATAACTACTTAATAGTTTAGTGCACCATACTTTACAGCTTAGAACTGGGACTTCAAAAGCGTTTTGAATGCCACAGAGCATATGGGATGTTCCAAGAGCTGAAATTGGTATTTCAGACTCATGCCCATGTCAAGTGGTATGAGACCTCTGACAAGTACTTTGCCTACAAGATGGAGGAGAATTGCTTAGCTAGTAAGCATGTGCTTAGAATGTTTGGGTACTACAATCCTTGAATCAAGTGGGAGTTAATCTTCAAGATAATATAGTGATTGATAGAATTCTCTAGTCACTATCATGAAGCTACTAGAGCTTCGTGATGAACTATAATATGCAAGGGATGGCTAAAATGATTCCCGAGCTCTTCACAATGCTTAAGGCCGCGGAGGTAGAAATCAAAAAGGAGCATCAAGTGTTGATTGTTAACAAGACCACTAGTTTCAAAAAGGGGCAAGGGAATGAAAGGAAACTTCAAGAAGAATGGCAAGCAAGTTGCCGCTCCCGTGAAGAAGCCTAAAGCTGGACCCAAAGCTGAAACAAAGTGCTTCTACTGCAAAGGAAATGGTCACTAGAAGTGAAGCTGCCCCAAATACTAGGCGGATAAGAAGGATGGAAAAGTGAACAAAGGTATATTTGATATATATGTTATTGATGTGTACCTTACTAGTGCTCATAGTAGCCCCTGGGTATTTGATACCAGTTCAGTTGCTAAGATTAGTAACTCGAAACAAGAGTCGCGGAATAAACAAAGACTAGTTAAGGGCGAGGTGACGGTGTGTGTTGGAAGTGTTTCCAAGATTGATATGATCACCATCCCACACTTCGTCTACCTTCTGGATTAGTGTTGAGCCTGAATAAATGTTATTTTGTGTTTGCATTGAGCATGAATAGGATTAGACCATTGTTTATTGCAATACAATTATTAATTTAAGTCAGAGAACAATTGTTGTTCTGTTTACATGAATAAAACCTTCTATGGTCATACACCCAATGTGAATGGTTTGTTGAATCTCAATAGTAGTGATACATATATTCATAATATTGATGCTAAAAGATGCAAAGTTGATAATGATAGTGCAACATACTTGTGGCACTGCCATTTAGGTCATATTGCACTACTAGGGAAAACCCTAGCAGTAGCGCGGGACGACGCGCTACTAATAAGGCGCTATAGCTAACGTGTAGCAGTAGCACCTGTCATCCCACGCTACTGCTATACATGGCTAGCAGTAGGGCGCTTTAGTGCAGAGCGCTGCTGCTAATATTTGCAGCGCTTTTTAGCAGGAAGCACTACTGGTAAGGGAGCACTACTGCTAACTTTGTTCCCCTCGCTACTGCTAGTTTTATTAGTTTCCATTTTTTTCTGCATATTTGTTTTGTATTTGAATAGGCTTTATACAATAATCTTTAGCATATCATACATATACAAATGTAATCATAGCATATACATACAAATAGTCTCATCAAATCATGTCATCATCATAATCATCATCCAACACAAAGTGGTCTCTCGTCATCATCTCGAAAATAGTGATACAAGTCTCGATTACTTGCAACTACATCGTCATCCATCTAAACAATGATATACGCGAGAAGAGCTATCACTATGAGCGAGAGCGGAACTATGCAGTACATGAGTTCATATCCCTCTCTCGCATTAGCGTGAACCTAAACTAACTACTAGTTGTCGCTCGGAAACCGGAAACCGGTACACCTGGGCCTGACACTCCGACCACTTGTCGTATACTCCTGGCGTAGCACTTCTTCGCCATCGATGATCTATGCACCTGCATCGTCACATGAGTCGATGATATGCAACATATATAGTTGAGCAACAGAAAGAGACAGACTTGGCAAAAATAGAAGCAACATATCATAAGCATAGATAACAAAGTTCATCGTACCCAAAATGCCCTAACTAGAGTGATCTTTGCTAGTCGAGGAGGAGGACGGTTTAATTACATCACAAATAAATTTTCGCAGTGCATAACTCAAAGTTTTTTCATACATAAATTATCGACTAAACGGACACATTGTCATATATATATATATTGACAATCACTCCCACATGTCGTGCCATCCATCCATGTCAGGGAGATAGTCCCGGAGCTTAGTGAAAGGCTTCATGTCAAGACATTGAGAGGCTACGCGTGTTCGGACGTCTTCCTGCAACATGTGTCCTTCTTCGTAGAACATCCCTATTTTTTTGATAACCTCCTTCATGATGATTTGGGCAAGTTCGGCTGGATGTGATAGAACTCAGCTCGAAGTCGATGATCCTCCATATCTCCTAAGTTCTTTGCCCATTGCAGAATATGGGCATCGCCGGATCTAGGTGACATGCGAAGGTTTTGGTGATCCTGTCTGTACTCCAGCATGTGGTGTAGGACATAGAATCCATCATTAAGAGAATCACTCAGTTGCTGGATGCAGCAGAAGTTGGTCTTATGGCTGAAGGCGGGCCTGCCGTCCCTTGTCTTCTTGTCGTTGACCTCTCCACCTCGTTTGCCGTAGTAAAAGATAGCACTGTCGAGAATAGGCTTGATGTGGGTGTAATCCTTTTTGGTAATGTTCTTCGATGAGTCCAAGTAAAGAGCGTGGGAGTATCGAGGGTAGAGGATGATGAGGACGACGCGCCCGCCGCTGCGCAAAATAAGTACACCTCAAATTAATTAGCCTCCACCGTGCAAATGAATGATTAAAATCGAAGGAAGGATAACAGCGCGGATGACTTACATGGAATGATAAGTCACGGGAATCGCCTCCTTGTCCTTATTGGCGAGCATGAAATTGACGAGGTAGTCCCTCGCGTATTCATAGTGCTTTGCGCAGACTGCCAAGAAGCCCTCGTGCATGAAGTACGGGTCAGCGACACAGATAAAAGGTATTTGCTCAACCCCGATGAGGTAGTTCATGTGCAAGGCATAAAGGCGGACAAACATAAAATCTAGCTTCTCCACGTGAAACATGTCGAAGATGTAATTGAATCAAAGGAAGAACTTCTCCGTGGGGAATGTGTTGACGTACGACAATTGCCGCGGCATGTTAACCACGTGGAGTGGGTATCCTAGATTTTCCGAGGCAAGGAGGCCTTTCTCTATCCGCAACACATCATCATGAAGTCTCCTTACATCGCCGAATCTGGCCCCTATCGCTGCTTTAGGTAGGATTGGTTCACCGACAATATGCCATTTTGCCGCACCGGGGATATCTATACGGTCTTGATCCCGAGACTACTGAGGCGGCTGGATCATAGAAGCAGATTTGTTGCCTTTCCTCGGTCTCTTCCTAGACTTCTTTCGTACTAGAAGGTTGTCCATAATACGTTCAGACTCCGGAGGTGGCAATTCAGGCACCGACTCATGACGCTCAAACCCTAAGTAGGCGCCAGTATTGACATACTGTTGAGTGTCATCGTCATCCTCATCTATGGCGACGTCACTAGCGACTAATGGAGCCTCTTCCTCACCCCTCCGCTATCACCTAGCACGACAATCGACACTAATTGGGTAGGTGAGGTGTTGATGTTCATACCTAACTACGTGCTCGTGGGTGTGCTCCCGACCGCCTCCAGACAAAGCAGACTCTTTGGCCACAACAGGACCCACCCATTGCAACAATCACCAAGCCGCCGCGGGGTCTCGTCGTCATCCCCCACTAGTACCAGAGGAGCCACATTCTCGTGGCCGGTTTGACACTGGCTACAAAAACCTTAAAGACGTCCGGGAGGATCGGCCGGCTGTGGAACAATGGTTCCTTCGGCTCCATTATCGTCGCCTTCCCCATGTCCACCTTCTGGCTGCCGATGGTGTACAATATGGTGCACGGGGTTTCGTCAGCCTGCAAAGAAAAGTCTGCGACGTGAGACATCCGAAAGGCAACGAAAACGGGAGATTATACATTTATTGAAGAGGGCCGGTGTGACAGATACCGTGAGGGCGTCGAGCTCAGCCAAAGACGAAGCACCACCAAGCACGTACGGTGGCGGAGCCGGTGCTGGAGCAGGTGTGGGAGCCGGTGCAGGAGCAGGTGCGGGAGCCAGTGCGGGAGCAGGTGCATCTGTAGGTGCTGGTGCAATAGTCGAGCTGCTCCTGAAGAAGTCAGCAAGGGGAAAGTCCACTGCATTTTTTTCTGGATTTTGCCTGCTCCAATTGAAAACGGCCAGAACCAAGTAGTAGAAATATCTACAAGCACCTGTTTTGCGGCAGCCACCGCTGTTGCAACTGTCTCAGATGATTTCTTCTCAACCGCAATCTCAACCTTCTTGTCGATGTTTTCTTCAGTTAACCTCTGTCTTTCCTTTCTCTCCTTCGTGGTCTCACGGTAGTACTTCCTCCACGTGGCGCCGTCTCCAACACCATGCACGCGTCCATATGATGGTCGAGTCTCCATCGGGAGTCCTTTCAATATGTTCAATGCCCGGTTGAATGGAGTGTCCCACTTGGGCCTCGCCAACGCCTCAGACGGCGAGTCGCTTTCATCCGCAATCCTGTGCTACTCTCTCCGCAAAAGGCTCAAGGATCGTTTACAAATATGACTAACATGCAGTCGAATTGATCAGAAACTAAAATTACCAGCAGTCTCATGAACTCCGTCGTGACCACGTTCGTCTCGAAAACCTTCTTCACTGGGTCCCAACGGTGCCGGGCCCTGAGGACATCACGCTCCTGCGGGATGGTGAACTCTGCCAAGGGGTCTGGGATGCCCAGACTTGCGGCTTCCGCGTCCTCCTTGGCCCATATGGACTTCTTCCCGCCGTAACCACGGCTTCCGAGGTGGTGACACCTAATGTTCCTCTGTTGAAGCCCCTTCATGTACTTTGACTTTTTTTGGCAGCTTCGGCCTCGCAAACCGCCTTGAATATTTGAAAGTTATCTGCCATGATTGTCGGATTATCCTTTACAATCTTGGAGTAGGGTTCCTTTTTGTTGACGATTCGATATTTCACCCTTGCTTTCCAGGCAGCCAACGCGTCACTAAACTTGGTCATGGTGTGTTTGTTTATCTTCTTCATTGTCGGGTCCATATCTGGATCTTTATAATCCTTTTCATTCCGGCCCGGGAACAAGAATATCTGGTGCAGCTTCTTTAGGAGGGAGGGCCTCATATTATCTATCTTCTTTAGTTTCCCATTGTTGATGGTGGTGGTTGTCCATATGATGCAGCCTATTTGATTGCCGTAGCACGCGCGCGCTTCCTCGGGCGCGTTTGCCTCAAAATTGCCGTCGTCCACCTCCGTGACCACCAGTCTAGTAGTCCTGAGCTTGTTAGGAAGTTGTTGCCTCTTTGCTTTCGGTTCTATACCGTCTCCGCTAGTCTTGGCGCCGGTCTCAGTCTCAATACCGGTCTCGATGCCGGTCTCAGTCTCAGCGCCGGTCTCAGTGTCAGCGCCAGTCTTGATGTCGGTCCCAATCTCCGATGTGACAGGTGGACCCAACAACATCAATTGTCGTGGAATTGTCACGTCAGATGTCCTAGTGAAAGGACTTAGTCATGGAGCCATCGCGACTAGGAAGCTTAAAGGGGTTAATCGGGACAAAGGACACGGGGTTTATACTAGTTCGGCCCCTTTCGGTGAAGGTAAAAGCCTACGATCCAGTTTTGTGTGGGATTGCTTATGACTCGATTACTAGGGAGCGGAATCGCTTGACCTAGCTCTCTATCTGATGTTACTTTCCTTGAACCGCCGCCGGGTCGTCCGATTATATACAGAGGTCGACAGCCAGCGGCTCTCAGAGTCCCGGCCGGGTCATAAACAGTGTCCAACTCGGTCTCTAACTATTCCTGCGTGACAATACAAGTCATGTACATATGGCAGTTTATCTCTATGGGCCTTAAGTCGCCTCTGGGCTTTGGGCCCTTAACTGAACCGCCATCTTCAACCTTCGTCTTGGGATTCAAGAGTACTTGTAAGTATAACCCAGCCCCTCCTGGGTGGGTTATACTAATAGTTATATCCCCAACATTAGGCCCCAGATTGATTTGAACTGGTTCATGTCAATATTCAACACTTTAGAAAAATCGTCTGCTCTTGCTTATGAAATTTTTATAACCCGCCATGACGTCACCCGCCATAAATGCACGTTTTGTCCAATGTATCTCAATGGATCTTTATCTTAATGACCTTCCCGAAAATTGAGGCGTCCTTGTAGTTGGATAACTTATGTTTCCGGCCTCCTCGTTTTTCGCACCCTTTTAGCGGTATTTCCTTATAAATAGACCCTGACCAGGCCTTTCTTCATTCTCCCCCTTTATCTTCTTCTTCCTCTTGCACCCCAACTGTCACTCGAGCTCTGCCGCCACCGCAGCGCACCTCATCTCCATCGACCTTGGCCGCTGCATCGACCTGACTCCGTCCAGAGAACAGCGGCGCCCCTCTGCAACAGATCTGCCGCTGCAAGTTTTCCCCTTTGTGCATCTTAGATTCATGCTAGGGTTTGTGACTTCCTCTGTACAGTTCATAGTTCATCTTGATTTCTTCGTGGTTCTTCTGCCGTAGCCTGGTTTGATCCAACAGCAGCATAGAACTCATGTGGTTGCTGTTTCACATCCATTTTTGGCACTAGCAGATCCCTTTTCCTTGTAAAGAAGCCTCATTAGAACACATGAACCTCTTTGTACCATGTTTTTAGGTCTAGAATTTTTTCTTTTCTGAACAACCATTTGATCCAAAATAGTAGTTCCAGTTTGTGAAACTTGTTTATGCAACACTTAGGCAAAACCCTATATTTGTTAGATCCACCTAGTCATGGCGACTCTTATCACCGACTTTAAAAAAGGCAATGCTCAATTGATAATCTTGACCACCTATGGCAGCTTAGATAGCTTTAACTGCTTATGGAGCCTATGACGGCTTAAATAATCTTGACATAATTATCCTTACCCCATTAGGCCCCTTTATAAGCTGCCATCTTGAATACGCACTGTAATATTTTTCTCTCTGGCTTAAATTTGAACCAGTAATTTTTACTTTGTCTTAGGCTTTCATCAAAATGGCCCCGAAAGCACCCACTTCCTGCAACTGGGTCAAATCTATTGTCCCAGACATCACACTTGATGACTTTGTGAAGACCGGCTATCTGCCAAAGAAGGAAATCATGTCCTATCATGCTCCTAACCCGGAGGAAGAATTTCCTCAACCCAAAACAGGGGAGGTCATTGTTTTCACAGATCACATGAACCGGGGTTTCTCTCCACCCGGCTCAAAATTCTTCGGAGATGTGTTGCACTTCTTTGACCTCCGCCCTCAAGACATCGGACCCAATTCCGTGTCGAACATCTGCAATTTCCAAGTGTTCAGTGAAGTATATCTTGGAGAAGAACCCAACATCTTACTCTTCAGAGAGCTATTCTACTTGAACCGCCAGAATGAATGCGCCAACGACCAGAGCTTGGAAGTTGGTGGTGTCTCGGTCCAACGTCGTAGGGACGTAATCTTTCCTTATGCCAATCCGCTGAGTCATCCCAAAGATTGGAATCAGACATGGTTTTATTGCCAAGACACCTCTCCGCCTGGTGAGAACCCTCTGCCCGGTTTTCGTGCTCTACGTCTTGGGTCCAACCATCAGCTTCCTGACAAGATTATAGCCGCCGAACACAAAACACTCGCCCCCACCCTAGCTAAGATCAAAGCTCTTCTAGGGAATGGGTTAACTAGCATCGACTTAGTCCGGGTCTGGCTCGCCTGGTGGGTCATTCCATTGAGCCGCCGCCCGGCTTGATGTGCACCTACACAGGCAAAAAGGATGACCCTCTGCGGCACAGCCCTGATGACTTGCCTAAAGATATCATCAACGATATGACGAAGTCCCTTTTGAAAGAGAGCCTAGCAGATTGTGGTAAGGTGGACCTAGCCCCCTTTTGCGAAGCTAACCCGGCTCCAGCGGTAAGCCGCCCATCTGAATAAATTACTTTGGTTTTTCGATGTTTTACCCATACTCATACCTCTGCTAACTCTCACAGGCGGGTGACAAATTCTGGAAGGTCAAATATGACCATGAAGCTGCAAAGAAAGCCAGGAAGGCCAAGAAAGCCGCCAGGAAAGAGGCTGCAAAAAATAAGGGCAATAAAGCCACCGCCTCTGACTTGCTTAGGCTAGAAGATTCTTCTGAGTCGGAGGTAGCCCTTAACTCTCTTGGCTCCTTTTTTAACCATCTTATTGACACTGATTATCAGCAGGAGGACACAGGAGTAAGCCATAGCAAGGCTGAAGAGGTAACTATCATTTCCTCCAACTCCGAGCCTTTGCTAAGACAGAAAATCCGAGAGTAACCCAGAAAGTAAGATTTTCACATCCCTTAGCTTATCAAGATCCTTAGTTTCTTTTGAAGCGACAGATTCATGAGAGCTGGAGGCGGACCCGGACCAGCAAGGATGCAGAGCTCTCCCCCGGCTTGCCAAACACCCCAAGGAAGCGTCGGAACGAGGTCACCTCTGATTTAAATCTCTTTTATCCTTTGGCGGGTCTCACTCGTCAACCACTCAATTCTTCTGACTCGGATTATCAGGAAACTTCCCCTTCCTCTGGCAACTCAATGCAGTCCAATCTACCGGCTTTCAAGGCTGCTCCAGGGTAATGATAACCTTCTTATCCTGTATTCATTTCAATTCATTGTATTTGCCCTTAATCCTTTTGATTTTATGCAGTGGAAAAGCCAAGCCCAGCAAAAGGGTCAAGAAGGACAAACCGGCCGAAGAAACGGTCATAACAGAGCCAGAACTTGGAACAGCCGTGCCTGAATCTTCAACTCATGAGCCGCCACCTGAACCGGCTCAAGACACACCAACTCCAATTGCTGACCCGCCTGCTGAGTGAGCCATTGATGGTTCCTAAAACCCGAAAGCCCCTAGCCCGGTCAGGACGGATGATCCTCAAGACACTGATGTCGAGATCACCAGAACTAGCTTTGCTGAGCCGGGGAGGCCAACCGTGTTGGCCAAATGTTCTGCCAAGGAGGAGCTTCTGGAACACCGTCGAGTCAAGCTTGCCGTCGCAGACTATACTCACATGAGTATTGGAGAAGTCTTTTCTGGCTACATGAGCCAAGTGCACAGCAGTCGTAACCTCGAGACAGACATGGTGAAGCAGATGCACCAAAAATTTGAGGTACAACCCTTTCTCTGTATTCATTTATCTTTACTATGCCAGCCTCCAAGTCTATTGCTTATGATGAATACGCTATAGAATTAGAAAAAAATTTAGTGACATTAGTAACATAGATGGATAAAATATGTAAGAAGTCCGGCCTACTCCGTAGTCCCCAAGGGGCAGTTTAATCAGTATGGTTGAGCCGGTCGTGTCGGATTTCGGGTTCCGGCAGACCCTTGAGGTTCGAACACTGGGGTGCGCACGAAGATCTTTCCCCTACCAGCTCACGTCTCGAAGTCTCACAAGGATCTAAGCGAGAAAGATGAACACACAAGGGACACGAGATTTATAATGGTTCAGGCCACCATTGTGGTGTAATACCCTACTCCAGTGTGTGGTGTGGTGGATTGCCTCAGGGGCTGATGATGGACAATAAAAAGGGAGAACAACCTTGCGAGGGGCTGTTCTTGAGCTGGTGCGATGAACTGCTTGGGTGAGTTCAGTCGCTTCTCTTTCTGCTCGATTTGTTCTCTCCGTCCCTCTACCCTGTGGTGGATAGTCCTATTTATAGAGGGAGGCCATGGGCCTCTTCCCAAATAATGAGCGGGAAGGGCGCCATCGATTGGCCATTTGAAGGGGAACATCTAGTACACTTATCCTAACTAAAGTTGGTCTTCGGCTGCAAAAGGCTCTAACAATGACGCCGTCCTGGGCTCCACGATGACCTCCATCCTGCTGCTCTACTGGTCTTGGTCTTGTTGCACCGAAACAGTAACCTTTGCCTGATGCCTCGGCCTGTGCTTGCCCCCTTTGCACCGAAGGGGAAACAAGGACACTGCGCGGGCCGGCGCCCGCCTAGCGCCTGCCTGGTCTCGATCATCATGGCTTGTGTCACGGGCTCCTCGCGAGATACCCTGCCTTGATCTCTCCGCCTCCTCGCTAGCCTGCCTGAGGAGGCTGCTCCTGAGGAAGCTTCCTGTCATCCGCCCCGCGAGGCTTGGCCCCTCACGAGGGTCTTGAGCTTGAGTTGATGAAGCTGGGCTGCACTGGGCCCCTACTTGATCCACACTGCAGGCTGCAGGCAGGCAAGTCTGGGGACCCCCGTTCCCAGAATGCCGACAGTACCCCCCGGGCCCAAGGCGTGCCCGGACTTGGCTTAGCGGAGAAGCAAAGGGGCAAGTGCGAAGCGCTGCGGGCCCCAATAGCCTGCGGCCTTGGGTGCCGCGTGGCGATTGATTGGACGTGGGCGTCTCCTCTTCCCCATGTCGTCTCGGCAACTGCACGACTTGACAAGTCCCTGCATGCAAAAATGGATCATGATTACCTGCGATCATGGAGGCCAGCGGTTGGCCTTCTCTGGCTATAAGTACGGAATGACGCGAGCCATTCCAGTTCATCTCTCCCTCCTATTCCTTTCTTCTTCCTCCCCGTCCTTGCTTCACATCACGCAGATGGCACCAATTCGCCGGTTCTCTACAGGAGAGAATGGGAAGGCCCCCCGAGAGGGTCCCGACCTGCTTCCGCCGAGGAAGCGGCTAGTCCTCTGCCGTCGAGATGAGGGCGCCAGGCAGGAGATGTTGAGGTCCTGGTGCGAGCGGCCGCTGCCTGGATTCCCACTGCCCTTGTACACCTACATTGAGGGCCCTGGAGATGAAGGCGCCGAGCGATACCGTCGGTGCCATCGTTGACACCGGCGGGTTACGGCGGTGCACGTCATTCCTCCTGGAGTCCACGCTGAGGGCTGCTCCCATGAGCTTGTGCTCCACGCCGCCATGCCTCCCCGGTCTTGGATTCGCCTTCCTCCCTCCTTCGCCTTCGAGATCCCGCTGAGGGGGCCTCTCAAGCTCTGGCTGCAGCACGCTGACTGCAGTACCCCTGCGACCGGAGCGGAGGTTGAGGTTGTCGCTCCGGGCAAGGTCTACATGACCCGTGGCTGGGGCGAGATCGCCCGAGTCTGCCGGACAGGGGGCGCCCTCGTAATCCACCTTGAATACGATGGCGCCTCCCTGATGTTCTTCAAGGTCTTCGATGCGGAAGGGCGCCGGCTGGAATGCTGCCCCGAGAAAGGCGGCCGGGGCATCGCCGTCGCGAGGACCAGGCCCGCCAACCGCTTCCCCGGTAGCTCCTCAGGCAGCAGCGGAGGAGCCGGAGGGTCCAGCGACTCTGCCGAGCTTTACGTGACTCTGGAGACAAGCGATGAAAGCTACGAGCCCCCGAGCTCGCTTCACTCCCGGAGCAGGGCAGCTGCATCAGGTCGCCGACGCCACTGATCTGGATGGGGATGGCGCCGGTGCCTGACAGCCCACTGTTGATGGTGGCGTCTCTTGCGGTGGTACGCGTAGTTAGCGTTCCCTAGGATTAGCACCTTTTGTTCCCTGCGAGGAATCGAAGTACCACCCCATGGGGGTATGTAAGGCGCTGGCCATTTCTTTTGTAAATATTATATCCCTAGTATGAATCGATGCGAGATGCTTGTCTTGTCCCTGCTCGGCTCCCCCTTTCTTCCCTTATGAGGGCCTGGTGCTCTACGCTGACAGGTCCCGGTCCCCAGGCAGGCTTCAGCCGTCGCTGGTATGCCAGGTCGTGATGCCGTGGTCAAGGCCAGGAGGTGAGTGGCCCGAGGTCCAGTAAGAGCCCCTGAGTCGCGATGCTTAGGAGGTCCCCTTTAGCGCTCAAGCAGCCTCCGCTGGGCAAGAAAGGTAGGCAACAGTGCCGTAACAGAGTTGCACTAGGCGAGGGTTTAGTGCCGAGTCAAATTAGTTTCCGCGTGACTTATCTCATAGGTTTGGAGTGGCCTTCGGCGAAGTGCCGGGCCTGCGTGGTGACAGCTGAGGTGTGGCTGGGTTAGGCCCTCGCGAGCTTCTTCCCTCTCCCCTGCACTTTCCTTAATGCTCTACGTCCTTAGGTCCTAGCCCTCGAGCGAGCTCAGCCGCCGCTGGTATGACAGGTCGCGATGTCGTGGGTCAAGGCCAAGGGGTGAGGGCTGGAGAGCCAGTAGGAGCCCGTGAGTCGCGATGCGCGGGCGCCCCCCTTTTAACGCGCGAGCGGATCGTGCCGGAGAGAAGGAGAGAAGGCTCGCGATACCAGCATTACTCCTGGAGCGGGTCCTGCATATCAATCATGAAAGGAAACAAGGTCTGTCGTTACGGTTGCCAGCCAACCATTGGTCGCTCCGAGGGACTGAGTGGGGCACTGAGGGCCTGGTGAGGTGGCGCCTTGTGGGGTTGCCGCGGCCAGAGCTCAGCCACTCAGGTTTTTTGGCATTGCAGGGACGGACCCGTGTGCAAGTGCCGTGCCAGAGCGAGCGGCTCCAAAGGTAGGTGTCAATCGAGCAGGCGATTAAGTCAAGCAGGTTAAGCATGAAGGAGCGAATCCATTTAGATAGACACAGAGAAAGGAAAACGCTGCTGGGTCAGGCCCGAGCAGCTTGGGGATAATGCAGCCCGAGGGGC
Organism: Triticum aestivum; assembly: GCF_018294505.1. NCBI lineage: Eukaryota > Viridiplantae > Streptophyta > Magnoliopsida > Poales > Poaceae > Triticum > Triticum aestivum. The sequence continues at coordinate 599,772,707 of NC_057810.1, forward strand.
GCCCCCAACAAGTTAGGTAAAGAGCATAAGCAAAACGGATACATGCCGCAGGGACGGACCCACGCGACCTGGGAATGATGCGGCCCTGCGGGCGCTCCCAGCTAAAAATAGAACTTCGAAAGATGTCACCTAATACCATTGCAGAGCGAGTGTCGAAGTAGCTGTCGACGCGTGGTGAAGAAGCCAACCCTCACGAGCCTTAGGAGGCTCTAGGGGTCCGGGCGGCTCCTCAAGGTCCATCTCCATCTCCTCCAGGAACGCGCGGTGCCTGGCCACCTGAGCTTCCAGGATGCTCCTCATCAGGCGCTGGTGGGCAGCAGCCGCGTTCGGCAGGCCGAAGGGCATGCGAACGTAGCTGTGAGGTGGACCCTCACAACGCCCACGCGTGAAGGCCAGAGGCGCTCTTGAGACGCAGCTCGGTTGAGCCCTGGTACATCGATGCAGACACGCAACCTAGCATCCTCGCCGATATGTGGGGCTACGGCGGGTAGGCGGCGGCTGCCGCGCATGACTCTTGACTCCTGTAGCTCCTGAATGTTCCTCGCGATGAACTCCTGAGGGTTTGGCCCTCCTTGCCTCATGCCTTCCTGAGGGAAACGTGCCTTGAAGCACGCCTCCAAGTGGTGCCCGAGCGCCTCCCTCGTGACCTTGGCAAAGTCAGTGGCTCTCCAAGACAGAGCCCCCGAGCCCTGCCCGAGGAGGGCGCCGGGCGCGCCTTCCTATGCGACAGAGGGTGGCGCCCCTTGAACGGGCGCGGATCCTGACGCAACGCCTCCGGAGGTGCCTGCCTCGTGAGTGTTCGGGCCAGGTGAAGCCTTCTTCTTCTTAGGGTCTGCCTCTGGAAGCCTCCCGCTCCTGTGATCTGGGTCTTCGATTGCCGCGACTTGGAAGGCACACTCGAGAGAACACACTGCATCCCTTTCCTCACAAGGCACTCTGATGATTCCACCGCTTCCTGGCATCTTGAGGACATTGTAGCCGTGGTGAGTCACTGCCATGAACTTGGCCAGGGCTGGGTACCCGAGGATGGCATTGTATGGCAGGCGAATGTGGGCGACGTCGAAGTCAATGAGCTCAGTGCGGTAGTTGTTACACCGCCCAAAGGTGACGGGAAGGCGAACTTGCCTTATCGGGATGGTGGAACCATCAGTGACTCCTGAGAAAGGCTTGGTTGGCAGAAGCTGATCATATGGCACTTGGAGATTGTTGAATGGCTCGACGGACAGGACGTTGAGTCCAGCTCCGCCATCGATGAGGGTCCTGGTGACTTGCACATTGCTGATGACTGGGGAGCAAAGCATCCGGAGGACTCCGGCCATCGCTGCGCACTTGAGCTGATCCGCTGAGCTGAACGTGATAGCGCACGCTGACCACCTGAGAGGGCGCGTGGCCTCAAGCTTGGGGAGGACTGCATTCACCTCGCGAGCAAACTGCTTGAAGATGCGCTGAGAGGCTGGGGCCTGAGCACCGCCCAGGATGCAAGCGATTGCGCACGGCTCCTGGAAGCCCCCAGCCCCCTCGTCCTGGTGATGGTCTTCATTCCTTCTTGGCGGCGTTGGCAGAGGAGGGAGGCCTGCGTTTCCTTGAGGGCGGTCCTCACGAGGCTGATCCCTCCAACCTCCCTCGCGAGGCTGGTCCTGCCAGCGGTCCTCGCGAGGTCGGTCACGCCACCCTTGGCGAGGGCCACGGTCTTCCCATCGTCCTCCACCTCTTCCTCCTCCTCGGCCATAGCCCCGGTCGTTGCGGTCGGGACGTCGGCCGATACGCCCTTCTCGCACGGCCTTGAGCTCTTGGCATTCATTGGTGTTGTGGGTGTGGAGGTCATGGTACACGCAGTACCGGCTGCCCTTGGATGACTCAGGCTGATCCTTGCCTCGCTTGGTGTCTGGCTCTGCCGCAAGAACGACAGCCCCCTTGCGCTTCACGTCCTTGACCTTGGGCTTCTTCTCTTCTGGGTCGGCAGCCGGAAGCTCGAGGAGGGAGAGGCGCCCTTCCTCAGCCCTGGCGCACTTGGTCGCCAAGTTGAACAACTCCAGTGATGTGCACAAGTCTTCATGGATTGCTAGCTCCTCTTTCATCTTGATGTCACGCACGCCGTCGGAGAAGGCTGAGATGACGGCCTCCTCGGTCACCCTAGGGATCTTGAGGCGGGCATTGTTCAAGCGCTGGATGTACTTCTGCAGGGTCTCTCCTGGCTGTTGCTTGATGCGGCGCAGGTCACTCATGGCCGGGGGCCGGTTGCGAGTGCCTTGGAAGTTAGCGATGAAGCGGGTGCGCATCTCGTCCCAGGAAGAGATTGTGCCGGGAGCCAGGTTCAGGAGCCAGGTGCGGGCATCGTCCTTGAGCGCCATAGGAAACCAATTCGCCATAACCTTTTCATCCCTGTTGGTGGCCTCGATGCCCAGCTCATAGAGCTGGAGGAACTCCGCGGGGTCGGCAGTTCCGTCGTAGCGAGGAGGCAGGTCCGGCTTGAACTTGCCGGGCCTGCGACGCTACGCAGCTCGGCAGTGAAAGCGCGGCAGCCTGCGGTGACCACCAGAGCTCTATGCTGATGTGGGGCTTGCTCTTGGAGATTCCCACGCACCGCTGCCTGGAGCAGCGCTGGGCCTTGACATAGCGGTGCAGGGATGCGACCATGGCGCTCCGGTGCTGGGAGCACGCGAGCACCTTCTTGGGGACGAGGGATCTCTTGGCAGCTCCTTTCTTGTCGCGCAGGCGCCGGACGCGGAGGGTCTTGTCCCGGGGCTGCATGCCTTGGGGCTAGGGCGCCTTCTAGGGGAGGAGGCGGCGGAGGCATCTCCTGATCCTCGCCTCCTGCGCAGGATGGAGGACGAGGCAGTGAGAGGGATGGCACCGGGGAGCCCCCCGTGGTGCTGACGAGCTCGGTGATGCGGGCGAGCCAGTCCTCGTAGAGGTCGTCGACGGGATGGTAGTGCAGGAGCTCACGCGCCAGGAGCAACGCAGCGTGCACGTCCGTGGGGGCGCGACGGGCGTGGGATGACGAACCGGCTGGGGTCAGCGACGGGGTGGCGGTCCAGTCTTCCCGCCGCACCGAAGGATGCAGGGACAAGGCCTGCTGCTCGTTCCCCGCCGGGCCGGTGGCAGCGTTGGCGGCAGGCGACAGGGAACGACGAGGGCGACCGCCGATGGGCGCCGTCTGGGCGACGCAGGTGGCGAGTGCAGCCCGACACTTGGCACGAGCTCGGCGAGCGTCAGCCATGGACACGATGGAAGATCACACGCGACTAGCGGAAGAAAGATTCCAGCGCACCCCTACCTCGCGTACCAAATGTCGGATTTCGGGTTCCGGCAGACCCTTGAGGTTCGAACACTGGGGTGCGCATGAAGATCTTTCCCCTACCAGCTCACGTCTCAAAGTCTCACAAGGATCTAAGCGAGAAAGATGAACACACAAGGGACACGAGATTTATACTGGTTCAGGCCACCATTGTGGTGTAATACCCTACTCCAGTGTGTGGTGTGGTGGATTGCCTCAGGGGCTGATGATGAACAATACAAAGGGAGAACAACCTCGCGAGGGGCTATTCTTGAGCTGGTGCGATGAACTTCTTGGGTGAGTTCGGTCGCTTCTCTTTCTGCTCGATTTGTTCTCTCCGTCCCTCTACCCTGTGGTGGATAGTCCTATCTATAGAGGGAGGCCCTGGGCCTCTTCCCAAATAATGAGCGGGAAGGGCGCCAACAATTGGCCATTTTGAAGGGGAACATCTGGTACACTTATCCTGACTAAAGTTGGTCTTCGGCTGCAAAAGGCTCTAACGATGACGCCGTCCTGGGCTTCACAATGACCTCCATCCTGCTGCTCTGCTGGTCTTGGTCTTGTTGCACCGAAACGGTAACCTTTGCTTGATGCCTCGGCCTGTGCTTGCCCCCTTTGCACTGAAGGGGAAACAAGGACACTGCGCGGGCCGGTGCCTACCTGGCGCCCGCCTTGTCTCGATCGTCATGACTTGCGTCACGGGCTCCTCGCGAGGTACCCTTCCTTGATCTCTCCGCCTCCTCATGAGCCTGCCTGAGGAGGCTGCTCCTGAGGAAGCTTCCTGTCGTCCGCCCCGCGAGGCTTGGCCCCACACGAGGGTCTTGAGCTTGAGTTGATGAAGCTGGGCTGCACTGGGCCCCCACTTGAGCCACGCCGCAGGCCGCAGGTAGGCAAGTCTGGGGACCCCTGTTCCCAGAACGTCGATAGGTTGTTCATATGGTTGTATTGAATAAAGTGCTTGAAAACCGTAAACAACAATATGCATTAGCCCCCAAGTGCCAAGTACTCCTGCTTGCAAATTGATTGGGACTTTAATGTCATGAACCGCCACTTTAAGTAAAATTCTTCAGTAGACATTAGCCCCCAAGTGCCAAGTGTTCTTGCTTGCAAAAGGCTTGAGACTTTAATATTGCATCATGATTGTCCTGATTTTGACCCGGTATTTGTATAGGCCGCCACTAGTCAGCTTGAATCAGAAGTGTCTGATATGAAGAACTGCCTTGAGGCCCAAGAGACGGAAACCCAAAGAGCTGACTCCAAGTTTCAATTCAGTGTTTCTGAACAAGAAAAACTGAAGAAAGACTTTGAAACGGAGAAAAAGGCATGGGCTGATGAAAAAATTGCATTGATTAATCGAGCTGAGAAGGCAGAGGCGGCTCTTGAAGAAGCAACCGGTGAACTATCCGGCTTGAAATGCCATGTCTCTCAGATGGTCTCAGCGATCTTTGGTAAGTTGCCCTGCAAGTGTTAAATACTTGAACCTTCAATTGATCATACAAATTGGAATTGACTCACCTGACAATGTTTATGCAGGCCCCAGGAGTTCAAATCTGAACCAAGATATGTTGATTGATGACCCACAAGTGTAGGGGATCTATCGTAGTCCTTTCGATAAGTAAGAGTGTCGAACCCAACGAGGAGCAGAAGGAAATGATAAGCGGTTTTCAGTAAGGTTTTCTCTGCAAGCACTGAAATTATAAGTAATAGATTGTTTTGTGATAAGATAAATAGTAACGAGCAACAAGTAAATAAAGTAAATAAAGTGCAACAAGGTGGCCCAATCCTTTATGTAGCAAAGGATAAGTCTGGACAATTTCTAATAATTAGGAAGGAGCTCCCGAGGACACATTGGGAATTATCGTCAAGCTAGTTTTCATCACGTTCATAAGATTCGCGTTCGGTACTTTGATAATTTGATATGTGGGTGGACCGGTACTTGGGTACTGCCCTAACTTGGACAAGCATCCCACTTATGATTAACCTCTATTGCAAGCATCCGCAACTACAATAAGAAGTATTAAGGTAAACCTAACCACAACATTAAACATATGGATCCATATCAGCCCCTAAAGAAGCAACACATAAACTAGGGTTTAAGCTTCTGTCACTCTAGCAACCCATCATCTACTTATTACTTCCCCATGCCTTCCTCTAGGCCCAAATAATGGTGAAGTGTCATGTAGTCGACGTTCACATAACACCACTAGAGGAAAAGACAACATACATCTCATCAAAATATCGAACGAATACCAAATTCACATGACTACTAATAGCAAGACTTCACCCATGTCCTCAGGAACAAACGTAACTACTCACAAAGCATATTCATGTTCATAATCAGAGGAGTAATAATATGCATAAAGGATCTGAACATATGATCTTCCACCAAGTAAACCAATTAGCATCAACTACAAGGAGTAATCAACACTACTAGCAACCCACAGGTACCAATTTGTGGTTTTGATACAAGATTGGATACAAGAGATGAACTAGGGTTTTGAGAGGAGATGGTGCTGGTGAAGATGTTGATGGAGATTTACCCCCTCCCGATGAGAGGATCGTTGTATAAACCATCTTTTCCATAAACCATATTATATGGAGACATACCCATAGGATTTTTGTGTGCAGTCCTATAGGCCCATAATGCATCATCAAGTTTTTTGGACCAATTCTTTCTAGATCTATTCACAGTCTTTTGCAACATTAATTTGAGCTCTCTATTGCTCAACTCTGCTTGACCACTAGACTGCGGATGATAAGGAGATGCTATTCTATCATTGACATCATACTTAGCAAGCATCTTACGGAAAGCACCATGAATAAAGTGTGAACCACCATCAGTCATAAGATATCTAGGGACTCCAAACCTCAGAAAAATAACTTCTTTAAGAATTTTAATAGAAGTGTTATGATCAACACTACTAGTTGGAATAGCTTCTACCCACTTAGTAATGTAATCAACAGCAACTAAATATGTGTATAACCATTAGAGGCAGGAAAAGGTCCCATATAATCAAAGCCCCAAACATCAAACATTTCAATAACAAGAGAATAATTCATAGGCATTTCTTGACGTCTACTAATGTTACCTATTCTTTGACATTCATCACAAGATAAGACAAACTTACGAGCATCTTTGAAGAGAGTAGGCCAATAAAAACCAGATTGTAGTACCTTGTGTGCAGTTCTATCTCCCGCGTGGTGTCCGCCATAGGATTCAGAGTGACACTTGCGTAGGATTTGTTTCTGTTCATGCTCAGGCACACAACGTCTAATAACACCATCTACTCCTTCTTTATAAAGGTGTGGATCATCCCAGAAGTAATGTCTTAAATCATAAAAGAACTATTTTCTTTTGCTGGTATGTGAAACTAGGCGGTATATATTTAGCAACAATGTAATTAGCATAATCAGCATACCAAGGAGCAGTACGAGAAGCATTAACAACCGCTAATTGTTCATCAGGAAATCTATCATTAATAGGCAGTGGGTCATCAAGAACATTCTCTAACCTAGACAAGTTATCTGCAACGGGGTTCTCAGCTCCCTTTCTATCAATAATATGCAAATCCAATTCTTGGAGCAAGAGAACCCATCTAATGAGTCTAGGCTTAGCATCTTTCTTTTCCATAAGATATTTAATAGCATCATGATCAGTGTGAATAGTAACTTTGGAATCAACAATATAAGGTCTAAACTTATCACATGCAAAAACAACTGCTAAGAACTCTTTTTCAGTAGTAGCATAATTTCTCTGGGCAGTATCAAGAGTCTTACTAGCATACTGGATAACATTCAATTTCTTATCGACTCTTTGCCCTAAAACAGAACCTACAACATAATCACTATCATCGCACATAATTTCAAAAGGTAAATTCCAATCAGGCGGCTGAACAATAGGTGCAGTGATCAAAGCATTCTTAAGTGTTTCAAATACTTCTACACAATCATCATCAAAGAAAAAAGGAATATCTTTTTGCAATAAATTAGTCAGAGGCCTAGAGATTTTAGAAAAGTCCTTAATGAACCTCCTATAAAAACCAGCATGACCAAGGAAACTTCTTATACCTTTTATGTCCTTGGGACATGGCATCTTTTCAATAGCATCAACTTTGGCTTTATCAACTTCAATACCTCTCTCAGAGATCTTGTGCCCCAAGATAATGCCTTCATTAACCATAAAAGTGACACTTTTCCCAATTCAGGACGAGACTAGTGTCTTGACATCTCTACAAAACTCGATCAAGGTTGCTCAAACAATCACAAAAGAGGATCCATAGACGGAGAAGTCATCCATGAATACCTCACAAATCTTTTCACAAAAATCAGAGAATATAGCCATCATGCATCTTTGAAAGGTAGCAGGTGCATTACATAGACCAAAAGGCATAAGTCTATAAGCAAAAGTACCAAAAGGGCAAGTAAAAGTAGTTTTAGATTGATCCTTCGCTGATACAGGTATCTGAGAGAAGCCAGAATAACCATCTAGAAAGCAAAAATTTGTGTGTTTGGATAGCTTTTCTAGCATTTGATCAATAAAAGGGAAAGGGTAATGATCTTTCTTAGTAGCTTTATTTAACTTACGGAAATCAATTACCATCCTGTCCTATAACCTGTAATAATTCTTTGCGGGATCAATACATCTTTATCATTAGGAATAACGGTAATACCTCCCTTTTTAGGAACACAATGGACAGGGCTTACCCATTCACTATCAGCAACAGGATAAATAATACCTGCCTCAAGGAGCTTTAGTATCTCCTTTCTTACCACTTCCTTCATCTTGGGATTTAATCGTCTTTGAGGATCTCTAACTGGTTTGGCATCTTTCTCCACTGAAATTTTGGGTTGACATGATGTGGGACTAATGCCCTTAAGATCATCCAGAGTATATCCAATAGCAGCTCGGTGCTTCTTTAGAGTTTTCAATAATCTTTCTTCTTCTCTCTCTGAAAGGTTAGCACTAATAATAACAGGATATATTTCTTTTTCATCAAGATAAGCATACTTAAGATTATCAGGTAAAGGTTTTAGTTCAAACACGGGATCACCCTTGGGTGGAGGGGGATCCCCAAGAATTTCAACGGGAAGGTTATGTTTTAGCATAGGTTCCTGTTTAAGGAACACTTCATCTATTTCTTCCCTTTCCTTCATAAACATATCGTTTTCATGGTCTAGCAAATATTGTTCTAACGGATCAGTTGGAGGAACAACAATGGAAGCAAGACCAATAATCTCATCCTTACTAGGTGGTTCTCTTTCATGAGATTCTCTACTAAACTTAGCAAAATTAAACTCATGAGGCATACCATCTATGCCAATAGTGACAATATTCTTTTCACAATTAATCTTAGCACTAGCAGTATTCAAGAAGGGTCTACCAAAAATAATGGGAGAAAAATCATCTTGTGGGGAACCAAGAACAAGAAAATCAGCAGGGTATTTAACCTTCCCACACAAAACTTCAACATATCTAACAATCCCAATAGGTTTAATGGTATCCCTATTAGCAAGCTTAATAGTAACGTCAATGTCTTCTAATTCAACACGTGCAATGTCGTGCATAATTTCTTTATAAAGATCATAAGGTATCGCACTAGCACTAGCACCCATATCACATAAGCCATGATAACAATGATCTCCTATTTTAACAGAAATAACAGGCATGTCTACAACAGGTCTACGTGTCTTAGTATCAAGTCTAGCAATATTAGCAGTCTCACCCAAGAAAGAAATAACATGCCCATCTAAGTCCTCATCCAAGAGATCTTTAACCATAGCAATACTAGGTTCAACATTAATTTTCTCAGGAGGTGTATAAGTCCTAGTATTAATCTTACGAACAACAGTCGAAGCTTTAGCATGATCTTTTATCCTAACAGGAAAAGGAGGTTTTTCAACGTAAGCAATAGGAACAATAGGATCACTATAGGTAATAATCATTTCTTCGACTGTAATAGGTGCAACTACTTTTACTTCAATAGGAGGATTATATTTAAACCACTTCTCTTTAGGGAGATCAATGCGAGTAGCAAAAGATTCACAAAAAGTAGCTACTATCTCAGAGTCAAGTCCATACTTAGAGCTAAATCCACGGAAAGCATCGGTATCCATGAAAGATTTAACACAATCGAACTTAGGTGTCATACCTGACTCCTTACCATCCTCGGAACCCCAATCTTCAGAGTTGCGTTTAATTCTTTCCAATAAGTCCCATTTGAAATGAATAGTCTTCAGCATATAAGAACCAGCACATGAAGTATTAAGCAGGTTGCGATTATCAAGAGAAAGCCGAGCATAAAAATTCTGAATAATCATTTCTCGAGAGAGCTCATGATTGGGACATGAATATAACATTGACTTAAGCCTCCCCCAAGCTTGAGTGATGCTTTCTCCTTCGCGAGGCCAGAAATTATATATGTAATTACGATCACGATGAACAAGATGCATAGGATAGAACTTCTGGTGAAATTCCAACTGCAATCGCTTGTAATTCCAAGATCTCGTATCATCACATAGCCTATACCATGTCAATGCATCTCCCTTCAAAGATAAAGGGAAGACCTTCCTTTTGACAACATCATCGGGAATACCTGCAAGCTTAAACAATCCACAAACTTCATCCACAAAGATAAGGTGTAAATCGGGATGCAATGTTCCATCTCCTGCAAATGGATTAGCTAGCAGTTTCTCTATCATACCCGAAGGAATCTCAAAGTAAATATTTTCATAAAGTTCAGTAGGTTGAGGAGAAACTCTTTGCTCTTCTGGTTGGGGTGAAGATAACCCAAACAAGCCCCTCAAAGGATTAGTTTCCATAGTGACAAGTAACAGAAAATTTCAGCACACTATATAAATGTTTCCTTACCAAGTTCCACTCACCAAAAGCGCTACACTCCCCGACAACGGCGCCAGAAAAGAGTCTTGATGACCCACAAGTGTAGCGGATCTATCGTATTCCTTTCTATAAGTAAGAGTGTCGAACCCAACGAGGAGCAGAAGGAAATGATAAGCGGTTTTCATTAAGGTTTTCTCTGCAAGCACTGAAATTATAGGTAATAGATAGTTTTGTGATAAGATAGATAGTAACGAGCAACAATTAAATAAAGTAAATAAAGTCTAGCAAGGTGGCCCAATCCTTTATGTAGCAAAGGATAAGCCTGGACAATTTCTAATAATGAGGAAGGAGCTCCCGAGGACACATTGGGAATTATCGTCAAGCTAGTTTTCATCACGTTCATAAGATTCACGTTCGGTACTTTGATAATTTGATATGTGGGTGGACCGGTACTTGGGTACTGCCCTAACTTGGACAAACATCCCACTTATGATTAACCTCTATTGCAAGCATCCGCAACTACAATAAGAAGTTTAAGGTAAACCTAACCACAACTTTAAACATATGGATCCATATCAGCCCCTAACGAAGCAACGCATAAACTAGGGTTTAAGCTTCTGTCACTCTAGCAACCCATCATCTACTTATTACTTCCCCATGCCTTCCTCTAGGCCCAAATAATGGTGAAGTGTCATGTAGTCGACGTTCACATAACACCACTAGAGGAAAAGACAACATACATCTCATCAAAATATCGAACGAATACCAAATTCACATGACTACTAATAGCAAGACTTCACCCATGTCCTCAGGAACAAACGTAACTACTCACAAAGCATATTCATGTTCATAATCAGAGGAGTAATAATATGCATAAAGGATCTGAACATATGATCTTCCACCAAGTAAACCAATTAGCATCAACTACAAGGAGTAATCAACACTACTAGCAACCCGCAGGTACCAAATTGTGGTCTTGATACAAGATTGGATACAAGAGATGAACTAGGGTTTTGAGAGGAGATGGTGTTGGTGAAGATGTTGATGGAGATTGACCCCCTCCCGATGAGAGGATCGTTGGTGATGACGTTGGTGATGATTTCCCCCTCCCGGAGGGAAGTGTCCCCGGTAGAACAGCTCCGCTAGAGCCCTAGATTGATTCCGCCAAGGTTCCGCCTCGTGGCGGTGGAGTTTCCTCCTGTAAGCTTGCCCACGATTTTTTCTAGGGTAAAAGTGATGATATAGCAGAAGATGGACGCCGGAGGCCCACCAGGGGACCCAGGAGATAGGAGGGCGCGCCCTATAGGGGGGGGGGCTGCCCCCTGTCTCCTGGGCAGGGTGTGGGCCCCCTGGCCTATTTCTTTTGCTCAGAAATTCTTAATAAATCCAAAAAGTTGTTTCGTGGAGTCTCATGACTTTTGGAGCTGTGGAGAATAGGTTTCCAACGTTTGCTCCTTTTCCAGCCAGAATTCCAGCTACCGGCATTCCCCCTCTTCATGGTAAACCTTGTAAAATAAGAGAGAATAGCCATAAGTATTGAGATATAATTTGTAATAACAGCCCATAATGCAATAAATATTGATATAAAAGCATGATGCAAAATGGACGTATCATTGATCAAGCTGAAAGCGGTTTATACACTGGTGGAACAACTGTACACCGGGTCTCATCGTGCCCTAGCCTCGGTGGCCCTATCCAATGAAGTTCCCACACTCCTGGTAGATGTGCTAAAGAAACTTTCTGTGCTACCCCAGCGATTCACTGAACTGAGGCGATCGTCTGTGAGAGCCGGAGCTGTGGCTGCCTTAAGTCGGGCTAAAGCTTGGCTACCGGAGCTAGACCCGGCAGACATCGCCACTTGTTATCCAAGCTTGACGAAATATGGCACTCCCTTTGAACAGGAAGACTTTGCCGCTTGCGTGAAGTAGATACACCCTCTGGCCACCCTGATAGCTGACAAAGCAGATCTCTCCAAGTACCAGCCGGGCTATGACACGGAGAACCGGAGAATTCCAACGCCTCATTAAAAAGTGACCAGCTTGATCCCCCCACTCCGTAAGCATACCTTCGCCCCTGAAGTTGACCCGGCCGAACTAGTTGATGATGAAGCTGAATTTGAAGCTTTGAATGGCATTGACTGGTCATCATCAACCTTCTAGGAAAGGGAACAGGGCGAAGAAGCGGAGAGGGCTAACCCGGACGCTTCAGGCCAACATGAGAGTTAATCCGCCGTGGCGGTTCATACCTGTGTTGTGCTAAAAAACAATATGAATCATTTGGACTCGGGGAGTCATGTAATAGAATAGAAATAACTTTGATTTTGTCGTGCCATCATGCACGTTTTTGGTGCTTAATACTATTAAGCCTCCATGTTATATTCACCCGTGTTATACTTCTCATCTGCTTTCCGTATGCTTGACCAAGTCTTTTAGCTGTCCTGCACATAGAAATAGATCACAAGATCCCTTGGCGGCTTACCGCAAGGCGAGTCATGACAGCTTGATACATTAGGATAGAAAAAGAATCACAGATAAGCCTTGTTGTAACATACAATGTTGAAACACAACTATAATCTTATACCTGTGATCTTCTGATTTGTACTACCGGCTTATATAACCCTACAGTAAGGGTAATAACCCAATCTTTGGAAACCAACACTTCCAAAGGTATGATGATTCTTATATATTGGCGACTTTTTAGCCAAAAACAAGCCGGGTTAAAATTAACCACACTTGTACTTTTAAACCTCAAAAAAGTCTCAAGTCAAATAAAGGCTGCTTTCAAAGAAAACTCAAACCAAATAGAATATAAAAAATTCAAGGCTTCTGATTCGAATACGATCAGTAAACCGTTCCAAAGGGGTTAAGCTAGGATTCGAATACGATCATGTAGCCCCCACTGGCTTTGGCATTGTGCCGATCAAGAGGGTACCGACAACTATGTTCTCTTTGGTTCGAATACGACCTATTTTTGAACAGGAAGCCCCCTAATGACCTTGAGAGTTTTTTAATGACTCTGATTCGAATACAATCAAAGTCGGTTCCCAAAAGGGTTTGAGCTGTGATTCAAATACGATCAAGAAGCCCCCTAGTAAGCTCGGTAGTGTGCCAATCAAGAGGGTACCGACAACTATGTTCTCTTTGGTTCGAATATGACCTATGTTTGAACAGGAAGCCCCCTAATGATCATAAGGTTTAACGGCTATATTCGAATACGATCATAAGCCAGATCAAACGGGTCAAGCTAGATTCGGATACGATCAGCCCCCAAGTGATCATTTGAGATGACAATGGCAATGACAATGACATATTACCTTTGAGGATGAAAAAAGGACAGAGGTCCTGCTTTATTATTTATCATAATATATACATTGTCAAAATGTGTACATCATGAGAGCCGGTGGCTCAAGTGTAGTAAGGCCGAAGATGAGCAATATTCCACGGCCGGCGGGTCTCCTCCTCCGACTTACGTGAGTCTTTGTGCTCTCGAACATCGATAAGGTAGTATTCCGTTGTTCAAGTTCTTGCTGACCACAAAGGGCCTTTCCCAAGGTGGGGATAACTTGTATGCATCAGTTTGATCCTGGATGAGCCGGAGCACCAAATCACCTTCCTCAAAGGTTCTGGACCTAACCCGACAGCTGTGATAGCGGCGCAGGTCCTGTTGGTAAATCACCGAGCGAGCTGCTGCCAAGTCACGCTTTTCATCTAACAGGTCAAGGGCATCCTGGCGCGCTTGTTCATTGTCCGCCTCAACATAAGCTGCCTTACGGGGCGAGTCATGACGGATGTCACTAGGGAGAACCGCCCTAGCTCCGTAAACCATGAAGAAAGGCATATAACTCGTAGACCTGTTAGGAGTAGTATTAATGCTCCATATCACAGAGGGTAACTCCTCAACCCAACAACCCGGCGTTCGTTGCAAGGGGACCAAAAGCCGGGGCTTGATGCCTTTCAAGATTTCTTGATTGGCTCTCTCAGCTTGACCATTGGATTGGGGGTGATCCACTGATGAAATATCAAGCCGAATATGCTCACGTTGACAAAATTCTTCCATGGCGCCTTTAGACAGATTAGTACCATTGTCAGTTATAATGCTGTGTGGAATGCCAAAGCGAAATATCACCTTCTTCATGAGCTGAACTGCCGTGGCTGCATCACACTTACTAACTGGCTCTGCCTCAACCCACTTTGTAAATTTGTCAACCGCCACCAAAAGGTGGGTCTTTTTATCTTTGGACCTTTTGAAAGGCCCAACCATGTCAAGCCCCCAGACTGCAAACGACCAAGTAATTGGAATCATCCTCAACTCTTGAGCCGACACGTGAGCACGTCTCGAGAACTTCTGAGAACCGTCACCTTTACTGACCAGATCCTCTGCATCAGCATGAGCCGTCAGCCAATAAAATCAATGACGGAAAGCCTTGGCCACAAGGGATTTTGACATGGCATGATGGCCACAATCCCCTTCATGAATCTCACATAGAATTTCTTGGCCTTCTTCAGGAGAGACACAACGCTGAAATGCCCCAGTGACACTGCGATGATACAACGCGCCATTGGCAATTGTCATTGACTTAGACCGACGGGTTATCTGCCTGGCCAAGGTTCATCCTTAGGCAACTCGCCCCGGGCCATGTAAGCCAAGTATGGCACTGTCCAATCTGGGATGGCGTGAAGAGCCGCCAGCAACTGTGCTTCTGGGTCAGGAACAACCAAGTCTTCCTTTGTAGGTAACTTGACAGAAGGGTTATGCAGAATATCCAAGAAAGTATTAGGCAGCACCAACTTACACTAAGAGCCCAGCCGGCTTAAGGCATCAGCCACCTCGTTCTTTCTGCGGTCAATGTGCTCCACTTGGTAACCCTTGAAATGTCCAGCAATGGCATCAACTTCACGGCGATAAGCTGCCATGAGAGGATCCTTGGAATCCCACTTGCCTGATACTTGTTGAGCCACCAAATCTGAGTCGCCAAAACACCTTACCCATCTTAAGGTCATCTCCTTAGCCATCTGAAGACCATGGAGTAAGACCTCATACTCAGCTGCATTGTTAGTACAGGGAAACATCAACCGTAGCACATAACAAAATTTGTCACCTCGAGGGGAAGCTAAAACAACTCCAGCCCCCGAGCCCTCCAATTGCCTGGACCCATCAAAGTGAATAGTCCAATACGTGTTGTCTGGTTTCTCTTCAGGCATCTGTAGTTCTGTCCAATCTTTGATGAAGTCCGCCAGTGCTTGAGACTTGATAGCAGTGCGTGGTACATACATTAAACCATGAGGCCCAAGTTTAATGTCCCACTTGGCAACTCGTCCCGTGGCCTCTCTGTTTTGGATGATATCTCCTAAAGGAGCAGAACTGACCACAGTGATGGGATGACCCTGGAAATATTGCTTAAGCTTCCGGCTTGTCATGAATACCCCATAATTGAGTTTATGCCAATGTGGATACCTTTGCTTGGACTCAATAAGCACCTCACTGATATAATAAACCGGCCATTGAACCAGATGCTCTTTGCCAGCCTCCTTGCGCTCCACCATGATGGACACACTGATAGCCCGTGTGTTAGCAGCCACATATAATAATAATGGCTCCTTATCAATGGGGGTAGCAAGGATCGGCGGCTCAGCTAACTATCTCTTCAAATCTTCAAAGGCAGCGTTAGCAGCATCATTCCAGACGAAGTTATCTGTTTTCTTCATCATCTGATACAGTGGTATAGCCTTCTCACCTAACCGGCTTATGAACCGGCTTAGAGCAGCGATAAGACCCGCCAAACGCTGAAGATCATTGATGCACGTTGGCTTAGCTAGAGAGGTGATTGCCTTGATCTTCTCCGGATTAGCCTCGATGCCCCTGTTTGAAACCAGAAAACCCAACAGTTTGCCTGCAGGCACACCAAAAACACACTTGGCCGGGTTAAGCATCATCTTGTAGACCCAAAGATTGTCAAAGGTCTCCTTCAGATCATCTATCAAGGTCTCCTTCTCTCTGGATTTCACCACAATGTCATCCACTAAGCATGAACATTGCGCCCAATCTGATTATGAAGACAATTCTGCACACACCACTGGTAAGTCGCCTGGGCACTCTTGAGCCCAAAAGGCATAGACACATAGCAGAAGGCTCCAAACGGAGTAATGAACACCGTCTTCTCCTGGTCCTTAATTGCCATCTTGATCTGATGATAACCAGAGTAAGCATCCAAAAAGCTCAAACACTCACAACCCGCCGTAGCATCAATAATTTGATCAATATGAGGGAGAGCGAAAGGATCAGCCAAACAAGCTTTGTTTAAGTCTGTATAATCCACACACATATGCCAAGTGCCGTTCTTCTTAAGCACAAGCACTGGGTTAGCCAACCACTCTGGATGAAAAACTTCAACAATGAACCCGGCCGCCAAGAGCCGGGCTACTTCCTCACCAATGGCCTTACACCTCTCCTCATTGAACCGCCGAAGAAATTGCTTGACCGGCTTAAATTTTGAATCAATATTAAGAGTGTGCTCAGCGAGTTCTCTCGGAACATTCGGCATGTCAGAAGGTTTCCATGCAAAGATGTCCCGGTTCTCACGGATAAACTCGATGAGCGCGCTTTCCTATTTGGGATCCAGATTGGCACTGATACTGAATTGCTTAGATGAGTCGCCTGGAACAAAGTCAAGAAGCTTAGTATCATCGGCCGACTTAAACTTCATGACCGGCTCATGCTTTGTGGTTGGTGTTTTCAAAGACGTCATGTCCGCCAGGTCAACATTGTCCTTGTAGAACTTCAACTCCTCCGTTGCACAAACAGATTCAGCGTAACTAGCATCGCCTTCCTCACATTCCAAGGCTATCTTCCGGCTCCCATGCACTGTGATGGTGCCCTTATGACCCGGCATCTTGAGCTTTAAATGAACATAACATGGCCTCGCCATGAACTTGGCATAAGCCGGCCTCCCAAAGAGAGCGTGATACGGGCTCTTGATTTTGACCACCTCAAGGGTTAACTTCTCCGTCCTGGAATCATGTTCATCTCCAAAAGCCACTTCTAGCTCAATCTTACCCACTAGGTATGCCAACTTACCAGGAACAACTCCATGAAAAACAGTGTTGGAAGTCTTGAGATTTTTGTCAGTCAAACCCATGCGGCGAAAGGTCTCATAATAGAGGATATTAATGTTGTTGCCTCCATCCATGAGCACCTTAGTGAACTTGTATCCACCAACCTGAGGTGCTACTACCAAGGCTAAGTGACCCACATTATCAAACCGGGGAGGATGATCTTCCCTACTCCATAGAATAGGCTGCTCAAACCATCTCAAATAACGAGGAACTGCCGGCTCAACGGCATTCACGACCCTCTTGTGAAGCTTCTGGCCCCGCTTGCACAAACTGGTGGTGAACACATGATATTTCCCACCATTTAGCTGCTTTGGATGGCTCTGGTATCCATCCTGCTCTTGCTGTTGCTGACCTCCCTGGCCAGATTGCTGATTATGACCTCCTTGATTACCTTGAGAGTTTTGAAAATTGGAATTTGAACCGCCGCCCGGGCCATGAAAGCGGCCGCCACCTTAGCCGCCACCCTGCCCATGATTACCGTCGAACATGTTGGAATTTTTGAAAGCCTTCATGATCGTACAGTCCTTCCTTAGGTGAGTGGTCGGCTTCTGCTGAGTGCCATGCCTTGGACAGGGCTCGTTCAGTAACTGCTCAAGCGTGGGGCTTGACCCGCCGGACCGAGGAGGTGGTCTCCCCTTACGTCGTTGATTGTTGCCCTGCGCATTTTTGTTAGCCACAAATTCCAAGCTACCATCAGCCTTACGTTTATTATTGCCTCCTTGATTTGCCGGGTTATGCTGAGGGCCCTTGCCGTTGCCATTCTTTTTTCCATTCCCTGTCTTTTCGTCATCAGACTCGAGATCCTTGGTACTGTCAGAGTCGGCGAACTTGACCAGAGCCGCCATCAGCGTACCCATATCATTACAATCACGCTTGAGCCGCCCTAGCTTCATCTTTAGAGGCAAAAACGGTAATTTTTCTCCAACATTAAGACTGCAGAGCCGGCATCCATCTTATCAGACGAATGTATTATGGCTTTGACCCGGCGCACCCAATGGGTCATGGACTCACCTTCCTCCTGCTTGCAATTAGTCAAATCCACAATTGACATGGGCTGCTTACATGTATCTTTGAAGTTCTGAATGAACCGGGACTTTAACTCTGCCCATGACCCAATAGAATTAGGCGGTAGCCCCTTCCACCAAGTGCGGGCAGTCCCATCCAACATCATGGTGAAGTACTTGGCCATCGCAACGTCACTGACCTCCAGTAACTCCATAGCCATCTCATAGCTTTCAATCCATGCCCTAGGCTGTAAGTCGGCCGTATAATTAGGCACCTTCCTAGGTCCTTTGAAATCCTTGGGCAAACTCTCGTTACGCAGAGCCGACACCAGACAGGGGACACCTTCGGTCCTGGTGGCCACTCCTGCCTCAATAGAAGTCGTTGGATAAACCGGAAAAGGCTGGTAAGCCGTCAGCTGAGCCACCTGCTGAGCCGCCTGCTGAGCCGCTCGCTTAGCCTCTTGACGTATTCTGTCCTGATCCACCAAGTTAAAGGCTCCATTGCGCACGGGGTCATGCCCGTCTGGCTGGTTACGGCGCCGGGCGTTGCTTGAAATGGCCGCTGAGTCCATGTGCCTGCTATAACTCGGCTCCGGCTTGGACGAGGGGTTGAATGAATCATGTCCCGGCTATATGAGTATGCCTCCTGTTGTGCTAAAGCCGCCTGAAGAAGGGGCTTGAGCCGCCGGACCGAGGAGGTGGTCTCCCCTTACGTCGTTGATTGTTGCCCTGCGCATTTTTGTTAGCCACAAATTCCAAGCTACCATCAGCCTTACGTTTATTATTGCCTCCTTGATTTGCCGGGTTATGCTGAGGGCCCTTGCCGTTGCCATTCTTTTTTCCATTCCCTGTCTTTTCGTCATCAGACTCGAGATCCTTGGTACTGTCAGAGTCGGCGAACTTGACCAGAGCCGCCATCAGCGTACCCATATCATTACAATCGCGCTTGAGCCGCCCTAGCTTCATCTTTAGAGGCAAAAACGGTAATTTTTCTCCAACATTAAGACTGCAGAGCCGGCATCCATCTTATCAGACGAATGTATTATGGCTTTGACCCGGCGCACCCAATGGGTCATGGACTCACCTTCCTCCTGCTTGCAATTAGTCAAATCCACAATTGACATGGGCTGCTTACATGTATCTTTGAAGTTCTGAATGAACCGGGACTTTAACTCTGCCCATGACCCGATAGAATTAGGCGGTAGCCCCTTCCACCAAGTGCGGGCAGTCCCATCCAACATCATGGTGAAGTACTTGGCCATCGCAACGTCACTGACCTCCAGTAACTCCATAGCCATCTCATAGCTTTCAATCCATGCCCCAGGCTGTAAGTCGGCCGTATAATTAGGCACCTTCCTAGGTCCTTTGAAATCCTTGGGCAAACTCTCGTTACGCAGAGCCGACACCAGACAGGGGACACCTTCGGTCCTGGTGGCCACTCCTGCCTCAATAGAAGTTGTTGGATAAACCGGAAAAGGCTGGTAAGCCGTCAGCTGAGCCACCTGCTGAGCCGCCTGCTGAGCCGCTCGCTTAGCCTCTTGACGTATTCTGTCCTGATCCACCAAGTTAAAGGCTCCATTGCGTGTCGGGTCATGCCCGTCTGGCTGGTTACGGCGCCGGGCGTTGCTTGAAATGGCCGCTGAGTCCATGTGCCTGCTATAACTCGGCTCCGGCTTGGACAAGGGGTTGAATGAATCATGTCCCGGCTATATGAGTATGCCTCCTGTTGTGCTAAAGCCGCCTGAAGAAGTTCTCTGACCCTGCGGGTTTCAACCACCATCAGAGAGCCGCCCTCCATCGGGAGAGCCGCCAGTCGTGCCACCGCAGCGATCATGTTCTCCAACGGGTTAGAATAATGACCCGATGGTGTTGGTACATACTGAGGTGGAGGAGTATTCATACGGGGAGGCCCCATCACTTGTGGTTGAATCGGCGTTCCAGCCTCGGGTACCGCAACCCGGTCTGTCTCCGGCGGGTTACTGGGCCCTGCACCGGGTGTGTGGAAGAGGTTTCGAGGATCGTAAACCGGAGGCAGACGAGATTGAGTCTTCTGGTATCTTCTCCTCATGACCTCATTGGACGCGTTCTGATCCATCGTGAGCTGGAAAGTTCGCGCCTGAATCTGCTGAGCCTGAGCGTCCAGAGCCGCCCGCTCTACGGTCATCCTGACATCTTCCGCTGCCAGATCTTCCTTAGCTTGCACTATATCTAGTTTTAACTGCGCCACTTCCGCATCATGTTGAGCTTGATCCGTCGGGTTGCCGCGGTGGTTAACAGAGCGGACATCTTATCCGTGAGATCCATCAGCACCTGAGCCGGCGAGCACGCAGGGCCTCCTGCCTCGGCTGCTGCTGACCTTGAGGTTATTGCTGCCGCAGTTGTGGACTCTTGAATAGGTTGCATGCCGACCATGAAGATTCCGACCCTGCTCGGCGGCTCAAGGAGATCCGGAATACTGCTGCCATCGGAACAGCCCCCAAGCCCGCCATCTTGCAATTGATACAACGAATCCGTCTTGCCTGTGGACGACTCACCATCAGAATAGATGGCCGTCTCACCGCCAGATGCAGATCCTTTAGAAAGTCCTCCATGGATGCATCCCACGAAGACACGCTTCACGGCTGGCAAAGCTCGGGCGGGTCTCGCACGCTGAGCCGTCTTGACGAGGTCGGTGCAGATGTCTGGCTCAGGGCCCGGCTCGCCGATCTGGCCGATGAAGATGTGAATTCTACCGAAGGGGACCCGGTACCCGTACTCAATTGAGCCGGCGTCGGGGCCCCAGCCTGCATCGTCGATGTAGAGCTTGCCGCGATGGCTCTTGGTCATCCGGCCCACAGTGTATCCCTTGAGCCCTTCAAATCTGCGCTTGAAGAACTCAAATCCACCGTGCACTGGCCCCACGGTGGGCGCTAACTGTCGTGGAATTGTCACGTCAAATGTCCTAGTGAAAGGACTTAGTCATGAAGCCATCGCGACTAGGAAGCTTAAAGGGGTTAATCGGGACAAAGGACACGGGGTTTATACTCATTCGGCCCCTTATGTTGAAGGTAAAAGCCTACGGTCCGATTTTGTGTGGTATTGCTTGTGACTCGATTACTAGGGAGCGGAATTGCTTGACCTAGCTCTCAATCTGATGTTACTTGCCTTGAACCGCCACCGGGTCGTCCCTTTGTATACAGAGGTCGACGCCCAGCGGCTCTCAAAGTCCCGACCGGCTCATAAACAGTGTTCGACTCAGTCTCTAACTATTCTTGCCTTACAATACAAGTCATGTACATATGGTGGTTTATCTCTACGGGCCTTAAGTTGCCTTTGGTCTTTGGGCCCTTAACTGAACCGCCATCTTCAACCTTCGTCTTGGGCTTCAAGAGTACTTGTAAGTATAACCCGGCCCCTCCTTGACGGGTTATACTAATAGTTATATCCCCAACATCAACTGTTGATCGTCGGCTTCCCTCAAAAATTCTTCTGCCGCCAGGTAGATGTTGTCGCGGTCATCAGAACCCTGTCCTTCATCGTTGCTAGCCATGTTTCCTACGATTAGATGTAGTCAATTAATTCTAGACCTAATAAAATGAATAATGACATAAAAATGCCTATGCTTTGCAGGAACGTTGACTCCTTCCCGGTGCGGCAAATCCCGGGCACTCGATATGTCCTAGTTTGTAGCACAAGTCATGCCGAAATTCACGGAAAAGTTTGGCATGACTTCTGCTAAAAAGTGGACAAATCAAGAACCTGAAATTTGCCGGAACGGAAATGAATAAACATTCCGGCAAAACATAGTCCACTGGCTTCATTCCCTGGAAACAACAAAGCCACTTGAGCACAGTCAAACAACTTCAATGAAAAGATATAACATGAGCAAACACTATTGAGGAATTTGCATATAACATGGCCACTTCAATGAAA
Source organism: Triticum aestivum (assembly GCF_018294505.1). Classification (NCBI taxonomy): domain Eukaryota; kingdom Viridiplantae; phylum Streptophyta; class Magnoliopsida; order Poales; family Poaceae; genus Triticum; species Triticum aestivum. Next base: position 599,794,850 of record NC_057810.1, read on the forward strand.
AGATATAATCAACAATAATGGAATATGCAAATGAACATCAATGACATATATCATATAGCAACAATCTTGTTTTTTGTTTACATAACAACAATTAGTTTAACCAAGTTTTTGAAAAGAAAAACAATTCTATTTTTTGATTATAGCTAAATGCCATAGCTACTGTTTTTTATTTATAGCTAAATACTTTTGTTTTTTGTCTAAAGCTAAAAGTATAGGAACTCCATTTTCTCTAACCCTTCTAACCTCACCAAAATTTCCACAACAAGACCTTAGTACCTACACCCAAGTTCTTCAAAAATATTCAGGTCCATAGTCCAAATAATTCAAATTTCATTTGAATGAAATTTGGAACAAATTCAGGTCCATAGTCCAAATAATTTTTTATAGCTAAGTGTTTTTTGTTTATAGCCTCTATTAACTTAAATCTAAATGCTACTATTATTTATATACCCTTTATTAATTTAAAGCTAAATGGAATTACTATTTAGGCATTTTTCATAAAAATTTGCCCTAGCTAATTTCCTAAAAAAAATTGCTAATCATTTTTTCCTAAATGCTAAAAAATTCCTACTGCCCTAAACAAATCTAGGGTTCATATGAACACCTAGGGTTCATATGAACATCAACACAACATCAAAATATATATGAATTGCCCTAGCAGAGAGAGAGAGAGGAGGGTAGGGGAGAGGAGAGGCAGAGCCTTACGTACGGTCGGCGGTGAGGGCGGGCTCTGGCTCGGCCAGCGGAGGTCCTGGGCGGGCTCGGGCGACGGCGGTGGGGTCGAGGGCGGTGGCGGTGAGCTCGTGGGAGGCGACGGTGAGGTCGACGTCGGCCTCAGGCAGCGGCGGCGTGGTCGAAGGCGGCCTCGGGCGGCGGCGGTGTGGTCAAAGGCGGCAAGGCGACGGTGGCGATGGAGCAGTTGGGGGACAGCGGGGTAGAGGGGGGAAAGGACTTAGCGAAATTTTGATCCCGCGCGGCCGAGGGTTAAGTCAAACTAGCAGTAGCGCTTTTTGCCGAAACGCGCTATAGCTAAGTTAGCTATAGCGTTTTCCAGCAAAACACGCTGCAGCTATTCCTTTCTGTTTTATTTTTATTTTTCTTTTGTTTTCTTTACATTTTCTTTTTTTCATTTCTCCTTTTTCTATTTCTTTCATTTTCATTTTCTTTTCTACTTATTTTTCTATTTATTTTCTTTTTCATAGCAGTAGTGCTCTACAGCATAAACGCGCTGCTACAAAGTTTTTAGTAGTAGCGTGCTTCTGGGAGAACCGCTACTACTATTCCTAGCCTACCGGCACCAGTGAGGGAATTATAGTAGTAGCGCTTTTCTGTGCAGACGTGCTACTGCTACAACAATGGTTGTAGCATGCTTTTGCAACAAGCGCTACTACTAAATAGCAATAGCACCGAGTTTTGACCAGTGCTACTCATATACCTCTGTGTATAAGGTTTTCCCTAGTATTGTTGGTGTAAAGCACATGAGGAAACTCCATGCAGATGGACTTTTGGAATCACTTGATTATGAATCATTTGATAGTTGCGAACCATGCCTAATGGGTAAGATGACTAAAACTCCATTCTTCAGAACAATGGAGCGAGCTAATAACTTATTGGAAATAATACATACTGATGAATGCGGTCCAATGAGTGTTGAGGCACGCGACGGGTATCGTTATTTTCTAACCTTCACATAAGATTTGATTAGGTATGGATATATCTACTTGATGACACACAAGTCTGAAACATTTGAAAAGTTCAAAGAATTTCAGAGTGAAGTGGAGAATCATCGTAAGAAGAAAATAAAGTTTCTATGACCTGATCGCAGAGGCGAATACTTGAGTTACGAGTTTGGCCTTCATTTAAAACAATGTGGAATTGTTTCACAACTCACGCCACCTGGAACACCACAGCGTAATGGTGTGTATGAACGTCGTAACCATACTTTATTGGATATGGTGCGTTCTATGATGTCTCTTACCGATTTACCACTATCATTTTGGGGTTATGCACTAGAGACAACCGCATTCACGTTAAATAGGGTACCATTTAAATCCATTGAGATGACACCATATAAACAGTGTTTGGCAAGAAACCAAAGCTGTCGTTTCTTAAAAGTTTGGGGATGCGATGCTTATGTCAAAAGGCTTCAGCCTGATAAGCTCGAACCCAAAGCGAAGAAGTGCGTATTGATAGGATACCCGAAAGAAACTATTGGGTATACCTTCTACCACAGATTCGAATGGGTCCTTTCTAGAGAAGGAGTTTCTCTCGAAAGAAGTGAGTGGGAGGAAAGTAGAACTTGATGAGGTAGTTGTACGTTCTCTCAAATTGGAAAGTAGTACATCAGAGAAAGCCATTCCCATGATGCCTACACCAACCAGAGAGGAAGCAAATAATGATGACCATGAAACTTCAGATCAAGTTACTACTGAACCTCGTAGGTCGACCGGAACACATTCCGCACCAGAGTGGTACGACAATCTTGTCCTGGAAGTCATGTTGTTGGACAACAACGAACCTACGAACTATGATGAGCCCAGATTTCGAAAATGGGTTGAGGTCATGAAATCTGAAATAGGATCCATGTATGAGAACAAAGTGTGGACTTTGGTGGACTTGCCCAATGATCCGTAGTCCATTGAACATAAATGGATCTTCAAGAGGAAGACGGACGCTGATGGTAATATCGCCGTCTATAAAGCTCGACTTGTCGCAAAAGGATTTCGGCAACTTCAAGGAGTTAACTACAATGAGACTTTCTCACCCGTAGTGATGCTTAAGTCTGTCCGAATCATGTTAGCAATTGCCACATTTTATAATTATGAAATCTGGCAAATGGACTTCAAAACTGCATTCCTTAATGGATTTCTTATAGAAGAGTTGTATATGATGCAACCAGAAGGTTTTGTTGATCCTAAAGGTGCTGACAAAGTGTGCAAGCTCCAGCAATCCATCTATGGACTGGTGCAAGCATCTTGGAGTTGGAATATATCCTTTGATGAGGTCATCAAAACATATGGTTTTATACAAACTTACAGTGAAGCGTGTATTTACAAGAAAGTGAGTGGGAGCTCTGTAGCGTTTCTGATATTTTATATGTGGATGACATATTATTGATTGGAAATGATATAGAATTTATGGATAGCATAAAAGGATACTTGAATAAGAATTTTTCAATGAAAGACCTCGGTGAAGCTGCTTATATATTGGGCATCAAGATCTATAGGGATAGATCGTGACACTTAATAGGATTTTCACAAAGTACGTACCTTGGCAAAGTTTTGAAGAAGTTCAAAATAGATTAGTCAAAGAAAGAGTTCTTTCCTGTGTTGCAAGGTGTGAAGTTGAGTAAGACTCAAAGCCCGACCACGGCAGAAGATAGAGAGAGAATGAAAGTCATTCCCTATGCCTCAGCCATAGGTACTATAGAGTATGCCATGCTGTGGACTAGAGCTATTGTGTACCTGATGACCCACAAGTGTAGGGGATCTATCGCAGTCCTTTCGATAAGTAAGAGTGTCGAACCCAACGAGGAGCAGAAGGAAATGGCAAGCGGTTTTCAGTAAGGTATTCTCTGCAAGCACTGAAATTCTAGTAACAGATAGTTTTGTGATAAGATAATTTGTAACGGGTAGCAAGCAATGAAAGTAAATAAGGTGTAGCAAGATGGCCCAATCCTTTTTGTAGCAAAGGACAAGCCTGAACAAGTTCTTATAATGAGAAAAGCGCTCCCGAGGACTGTAACATCCCAAAATTCTAAATTTTGGAATGTTATATTAAATGAGTTAGTATGATTGTTTGTTTATTGATTGACTGAAAGTGAGTGGAATTTGAATCTCTTGAAAGTTGAATCAGAAGGAATAAAAGGACTTTCTCAAAGCCTTCATCTTTGCAATTTGATGTCCATGAATTCAAATTCATTTCTTCACAGAACTCTAGAGTGAAGATGGTATGACTTCTTCCATTTGAAATGAAAAGATTTTGAAAAGATTTGAATTCCATCTGAAAATATTTCAAATCAAAACTTTATGCAACTCAATGATTTTCAGGAGAGAAGATAAAATGACTTCTTCAATTATATGAAATATGAGTTGGAAGTTAAAAAGAATCAAATTGAAAGTCATTTGAAAGTATTTTGAAACTCCCTTTCAAAATTGGAATTATTTGGATTTTATTCAAATTATTTTTCTCCTAAAAATAAATAACTGAAAATAAGGGTAAAATGATTCCCTTCAATGGAAAATTACGAGAAAATATTTTTGAAATGATTTTGGTATTTTAAAAATGATTTTGGTTGAGTTTTATTGCAACAGTAGCTCTATTTGCTTTATTTAAATTTTTGTCGATTTTATTTGGACTGGAAAATATGTTCATGTTTTAGGATTTGTTTTTCTGAACATTTTGATATATAATATGCCTATATATAATTTTTATTATTCGTTGTTTCTTTTTATTTTGTTGTCGGTAAAAAGAATGAAAAACGAAAATCCTTGAACAGTACGAGGCCGAAGCCTAGCACTGCTCCTCTTTCTCTCTCTTCCGGCACCGCACCGGCCCAGTGCCCTTTCAGCCCACAGCCGCGCGCACGCCCGAAACGCCTCTGCCCCGGTCGCCCGATCCCCTCGCACCCTTCCCGCGATCACTGATGGGTGGACCCTGCCGTCGCCTTCCTCCTCCACACGCAACCGCCGCAGCAGGATCGCACCGCCGCCGCCGCCGAATCCCGGATCTCTCGGGATCGTGATCCCCGCTCGCCCCCTCCTCCAAGTCGACTTCCCCCCTATATACATCTCCCTCTCGCCCGTTCCGCCCTAAAGCCCTAGCCCCGACCCCCTCTGGACGCCGGAATCGCTCGCCGGAGTAGAGCCCCGCCGCCGCGCCATAGCTGCCCTACCGCACCACCCCGATCACCTCACCCTCCGCAACACCACCCCGGCAACCCCTCGCTCCGCCTGATCTCCTCGACGACTCCATGGAGGTTGAGCACCCCTGGAACGCCGGCGGCGTCGACCACCGAACATCACCACCGCCCTGAGCTCGCCGCCGTCCGTCCCCGTCGTCCCCGAGCGCACCGGCGACCCTCGTTGGGACGACCACCGACCGCTGCATCCCCTGGTCTCCTCCGTCGACCCCGCCGACGATTGGAGCACCGCCAACAATGACGTCTGAGCTGCATCTCCGGCAACCACCCCACAGTAAGCTGGCCAACTCCCCACCTTCGTTCGATAGTATTTCAACACTCTAGATTACATCTATCGAATAGTAAAGTTTTTTTAAACTAGATCGTTTAGTCCGGTTTACTCTGGTTAGATCGAACCGTGCGACGGTTTTTATTTTTTTATTTAGCCACGGCTACCGAATACCCTAAGAATTGGCCACCCGCCCCGTTTTGTGAGCGGACGCCTGCCCCTGGCCAATCAGACCGTGATACATGGCCACTGGCCGATCTGAAGTTTTGTTTGTATTTTCGTTTCCGTTTTAAAAACAGAAATAGTTTCAATCTTATTTTGCTTGTACCTTTTAACCTACTTAATGTTTTTGAGTGATTCCAATTGCACCATGTTAAATATTTTATGAAGTTTCTGTCTGTGCCATTAGTTTTCAAATTTGAGTAGTTTAAGTTTGAGTTTGATGAAATTTGTTCAAATCACTAATTTGGTCATATTTTGAGTTTTACAAAGTATTTTTGATTGATTCCTTTTGCTACTGCTTTGTTGTTGTTTTGTTTATCCAGTAGCATATAGTTATTTATTTTTTAGCTTATTTTAAATTAGGTTTATTGCAAAACAGTACTATTTTGCTTATGTAGTTGATTTAGTCATATAATTAGTGTTTTTAATTATTTTTAGTTAATTCTTTTTGTAACTTTTTACATGTTGTTATATGTTTCTGTTAGACTACAGTAGATTAATTTTTGTAGATTATTTATTAGTGTTAGCTACTGCTTTTTTATTGCTTGTTTAGTTCAGAGTGATGATTGATATAATAGTTTTATTAGTTTTAAAAGTAATTCTTTTTGCCACTCCAAGTTATGTTGTTATTGCTTTTGCTATTTACGAGTAAATTAGTTTCATAATTATTTTAATATTTTTTACTTTTGTTTTAGAGTTTTCTTTAGTAGTTTTGTTGAGAAGTTTTCTTTTGTTTTTATTTGGTGTCCCTTGTTGATTTGCATTTTTATTGTTGGTTTTATTATGAGTGTTAGAATTGCTTGTTAGTATGTTTGCTTATATGAATGCTATGTTTGACTATATAGATTTTCAATGGAGTGACAAATAGTTCTATCAAGTCATTATTCTGAGAGCGTTATAATCTTCATCAAGCATACCAGGCAAGTTCACTTTGACCATGCTTTCATACCTATGTTTTATTGCATTTAGTGGCATCTTTGCAACAACCCTCCAGTAGTGATATTGAATTCTTGTAGTTGAGTAGTATGCATGAGGTAGGAACCCATCACCCTGTTACCAAGCCCGGGACGTTATTTATTTTAATGCTACGCTATAGTAGACGAGGTTTGGTATGAGTGCACGAGAGTGGTGTGAAGAAGGAGGACTCTACATCAATGACGACAACTCCATGATGGCATATGCAACGACTGCATCTTCAAGGCCTCAAGACTTCAAGACTCGAGACAAGAATTCAATACGCACTACTGGATGAAGGACGGTTCACGGGCACCCTGGAGAAACCAATGGATGGCCAGGATGCATGGAGAAGCACCATGACATCTTGCGGAAAGCTTCACCCAGACTCAAAGAGACAGAAGAATACTTCATGCCCGAAAGCTTACCTGTGCAACGGCAAGTCACTATGGGCTCTGTCTTGGTTGACCTTAGTTGTGACTTTGGCTGGGACGGTGAGGGAGTCCTGGATTAGGGGGTGTCCGGATGGCCGGACTATGACCTTTGGCCGGACTCCCGGACTATGAAGATACAAGATTGAAGACTTCATCCCGTGTCCGGATAGGGACTTTCCTTGGCCTGGAAGGCAAGCTTGGCGATACGATATGAAGATCTCCTCCCATTGTAACCGACTCTGTGTAACCCTAGCCCTCTCCGGTGTCTATATAAACCGAGAGTTTTAGTCCGTAGGACAAACAACAATCATACCATAGGCTAGCTTCTAGGGTTTAGCCTCTCTGATCTCGTGGTAGATCAACTCTTGTAATACCCATACAATCAATATTAATCAAGCAGGAGTAGGGTTTTATCTCCACCGAGAGGACCCGAACCTGGGTAAAAACATCGTGTCCCTTGTCTCCTGTTACCATCCGCCTAGACGCATAGTCTGGGACCCCCTACCCAAGATCCGCCGGTTTTGACACCGACATTGGTGCTTTCATTGAGAGTTCCTCTGTGTCGTCGCCTTTAGGCCCGATGGCTTCTTCGATCATCAACCACGATGCGGTCCAGGGCAAGACTTTTCTCCCCGGACAGATCTTTGTATTCGGCGGCTTTGCACTACGGGCCAACTCGGTTGGCCATCTGGAGCAGATCGAAAGCTATGCCCCTGGCCATCAGGTCGGATTTGGAAGCTTAAACTACACGGCCGACATTCGCGGGGACTTGATATTCGACGGATTCGAGCCACGGCCGAGCGCGCCGCACTGTATCGATGGGCACGATCTAGCTCTGTGTCAGGACCCCGACTCGATGCCACATAGATCTAGCATGTAACACTTCATATCACTTTGCGGCCTCACGCTCGGTATTCCCACGGGTGTCGCCTTACCTTTACCCGGGACCGTTTGCGCCTTTTGGCACACGTATATGACAGTGTCGCTAGCATCCATATGATAAAGAGCCCGGGCTGACATGACTAGTCGTAAACCCAAAGTGGCACAGACTTACAGGGACAGGCATCCATGACCCAGCTTCGAACGTGTCGGTCATCAGCAAGTGGGTCCGGGCTGTAGCACTGGGCTAGCAGGACTCCGGTAAACCGGGCTGTAGCGGGCTAACAGGACTCCGGTACTCAAAGCGTGACATTTCCCCGAAGGGACAGACACAGGAACGAAGAAGGACACATGCCGGCCAGCCTAAGTGTTCCGGAGCAGTAGCAAGCTACCATGGCTCAGTGGAACACTAGGAGACATTTCCCGGTAAGAGAGGCTACTAAAGATAAACAACTAGATGGTCAGATCCCACACATACCAAGCATTTCAATAACATACACACAATATGCTCGATATGTGCAATACAACATGGCATCACAAAATGACTCTACGACTCAAGTAGTTTATTCAATAGGCTCCGAGGAGCGAGACATTACAAACATGGGTCTCACGACCCAACAATCAGAGCATACAAGTCAAAGCACAAGCGGAAGGCTATCATGTCTGAGTACAGACATCTATAAATGAAAAAGGCTGAGAAGCCTGACTATCTATCAGATCCTGCCGAGGGCACAAGATCGTAGCTGAGGTATCAAGCTAAACGTCGAAGTCCAAGCGGAACTACTAATGAGACTGAAGTCTCTCTGCAAAACATAAAATAGGCAAACGTGAGTACAAATGTACCCAGCAAGACTTACATCAGAACTAACTACATATGCATCATTATCAACAAAGGGATGGTGGGGTTTAACTGCAGCAAGCCAGCTTTGACTCGGTGGCTATCCTGAACTACGACTGCAAGTAACTTTTTGAGGTGGCGCACACGAGTCCACATATTCACCATATCAATACACCACTATGGATCCGCTCCCGTCTCCCTACGAGAACGCCATCCATAGCACTCACGCTTATCTTGCGTATTTTAGGGTATCCACTTTCACTTGTCTATGAACTGATATAAGCAACCCAGAAGTCCTTTTCCGCGGACACGGCTATTCGAATAGATCATATTAACCCTGCAGGGGTGTACTTCTTCACACACGCTCTCACCACTTACCGCCGTTTACACGACATGTACTCGGCAACCTTCAAGCGGAAGCCCAACGTGGGTGTCGGCCACGACCTACCTAATCACCTAAGTCTCTAGTCCAGGTTTATCGCCTATTCGGGTTCCATCCATGAGGAGATCCGGCCGGAGTTTCGCTCACAGCCCCAAACGATGTGTACAGGGTTCCGTGACACCAAACGGGTGCCCGGTTTACCCGGCCACGTGCCTACCGCATCACAGCCCACCCCTACGGTCAGCGCTGTCCACGGCCTCCAGCATACTACAAACACCAGAAACTACTTGCAACTCCTGGACAGAGGACAAGGGTGATTAAGAAGCCGAGAGGGTCCATTGGTTTCGGGCCCAATGCGTGGTAGTAGCTGAATCATGGATCACAAACACAGAACTCAGTTCCTGAGGACGGCTGCAATGAGACAACCCACCATGTACTCCTACATGGCCTCTCACCGCTACCTTTACCAAATCGTGTTCACACACTTAGCTCACACACAGTAGGACATGTTCACACACCTCTGATTCATCCCCGATGAATCAGACCTGACTCAACTCTAAGCAGTAGCAGGCATGACAAACAAGCATGAATGAGTAGGCACATCAGGGCTCAAACAACTCCTACTCATGCTAGTGGGTTTCATCTAATTACTGTGGAATGACAGGTCATGCAGAGGATAAAGGGGTTCAACTACCGCAGCAAGTAACAGATGAATCGATGTTGTCCTAATGCAGTAAAAGAGAGCAGGAGCGAGAGAGTAGGATTGTATCGGAATGAACAAGGGGGTTTTGCTTGCCTGGCACTTCTGAAGATAACATTGAGTCTTCATCAGTGTCAACGATCACATCATCGGTACACGTCTATCGAGAGGGGACAAATACCGGCAAATACGGAAAAGACACGATCAATGCAATGCACAATATGATGCATGCTATGACATGGCAATATGAATGTGTTTTGGGCTAATGCACCTAAAACCAGATTAAATGAAGTTGGTTTGAATACAAGATTCAAATTCAAACTCCATATGTGATTATTTAAATGCCCTTTAATTGATTTGCCCTAAACAGTAGTGATAAGTTGTTCTAACATGCATGAAAATGGTACAGATGGATTCCTTGGATTTTTCTGATAATTTTTCATATATAAATTATTTAATTTGGAGTTACGGTTAATTTACTATGATTTTTAGAAGTTTTAGACATTTTCTGGAATTTTCTGATTATTTAGAATTAAAACAATTCCAGAAAATTAATTATGACATCAGCACTGCGTCATGCTTGCGTCAGCAAGTCAACAGGGCTGCCCCGGGTCAAACCTGACCAGTGGGGTCCACTGGTCAGTGACACAGGGACTAATCCCGCGTTGACCCGGGCTGGTTAGCTCTGACTAAGCCCTGGGGCCCACTGTCAGTGGCCTAGGGGGTTGGTTAGCGGGGTAGTTAGGCCCTAATGACTGGCCACGTCGGCTCCTGCCGGAGTTTCGCCGGCGGCGACCATTAGCGCGGCGGCGAGAGTGGTTTTGGCCACTCCGGCGACCAAATGGGCCGCGGAGGGCATCTAGGAGGAGCTGGGGACGAGCCGAAGCTCCTGGTGGAGTCAGTTGCGCTCGGGGCGGCCGGAATCGGTGTCGGCGGCGAGCGAGGCGGCGGCCGGAGCTCGGTGGTTGCGGCTGGAAGGGCTAGAGGGCACGGCAGGTTGCACGGGTGGGCGCGCTCGGCTCCTGGAAGGGTGCTGAGCACGTTGCCGTGCTCGGGAGTTGGCTACGGTGACTCTAGCACCGTCTGCGACATCGCCGGCGGCGAGGAACTGTCGGCTCCGACAGCCGGGGTGGTTAGAAGGCACGGACGGGCACGGGGAGAGAGGGGAAATGGACAGGGGCTCACGAGGGGTCGGGAGAGAAGCTCGGTGGGCTCGGGGAAGCCTCTGCAACGACGAATTGACGACGGCGATCTCCGGGCACCGGAGATGAAGACGACGACGCTCCGGTCAACTGCGGCCTCCTCTGGTCGCGTGCGTCGCGTGTGTAGCTCCACGGGGTCAGGGCGGAGCTCAGGGATGCATAGTGGGAGCGAGGGGGTAGCTGGCCGCGGTGTTTCTCAGCGGAGTGGCCATGGCGGCTTCGGCCATGAGGGGAAAGAGCAGGGGAGTGAGAGGGAGAGAGCAGGGAGAAGTGAGAGGGGTCGGGGCTGCGTGGCGTCGCGGGAGGAACCAGGGGAGGAGGAGGCAGCAGGAGGTGGAAGCAGGAGGTGGCGCTCGGGCGCGGGCGCGTCGACACGCCTCTGCCTACTGGCAGAGGTTGAAGACGGTGGGGAGCTGGGCTGGGCCTCACAGGTGGGCTGCACAGGGGGGCTGGGCTGGCACAGGTGAGCGCCAGGTAATTCCCTTCTCTTTCTTTATTTTTATTTCTATTTTAGTTACTGTTTTCTATTTTCTGTAATTGTGTTTGGATTTATTAAAAATGCCAGAGCATTTCCAAAAATCATGCAACTGACTGTGGCCACTGTTTGGAATATTTCCAGCAGTAAACATTTCAGTTTGTGATTATTTGAGCATTTAAAATATTATTAGCAATTAAATGCCCAAATGCAAATACTATATAATTTAATTCAAAAATCCAGGAATAGCCTATAACTATGTTCATCATTTTTTGGAAGAGGTTTTCACCTCTATCAGAAATTATGAACATTTCCAAAGGGCATTCTGGGTTATTGAAAATATTTTTATTGAACCTAGTTAAATTTCATTTGGTACTAGGGTTTCAACAATCCCCATTTCAAATTTCTTTGGAATTTAAACATGATGGCATGATGAACAAGCAAAGTCAAGCAAGGGCTGAACTGGGGCTGTGACAACTCACCCCCACTAAACAAGAATCTCGTCTCGAGATTCAGGCGTAGGGTAAGGTGAAAGGTAAACGCAACTAGTATAATCTTCACGATCCAGGGTGCACTTCAGTTGAACGTTGATTCATTCACCATCATTGTCTTGATGTCTTGCTCTGAGAAATCCTGCCAACATGACATGGAGGGAAGAAGGAGACTCTAGAAGGGTCGATCTTCTCGAAGATCGAACAACTCACGGAAAGAGACATAGGACCAACTCTCGGGTTGAGACACGAGATACACATCAAGAGGGGTGGAAAGAAGCGGATGGCGAAGGTTCACTAGGTAGACAACAATTCCACACCTAGGAAGGTGGTAAACGATTGTCAACGTAGCGAGGAGTTGAGTTGCCATGATACCACGACGAAACATCCTGGAGGAGGGTGATTCGTAGATTATTATCTTAAGTGGCAAAAAGAATTACTTTTGATTCAGAGATCATTGGAACTCTTTATACCAGCCTAAGGTAATCACAAGCGATCATTTGGAGGGGGTCGGTAGAATGGCATACTCGGACTTGGATGATGTGGATTATCTTGTTGAAGACAACGCAATGGATGAATTTACTTATCACCGGAAATGGAAGGGACATTGGTGGTGCAAGCTGGGAACAAAATGCAAATGCTGGGAATGATTCTGGTAACTGGGGAAGAACCCAACAATAGAGAGTGAATTCACTGTTGGAGTGGTTATAGCATAACCGAGGAAATCTGGGGCAATCCCAGCTAGTGCCGATGATAAGACGTAGCGCTTGTGCGTGCTCTCAAGAACTTGAGCATTTCCACAATCATCAAGGTTTTATCAACAACCGCGTCAAGGGTGCTGACAACACAACATACTACCATGATGAATAGCGATGGACGATGCAGATGCGAAGGAGGATAACACTTTCTCAGATTTCACCTTAGCGAGGCCAAGCAAATAAAATCTGGATGATCGACCGAGAGACATTTAGCACTCCGCTTCTAATGTTCTCCTTGATGTGCTAGTATAACCCATTCATAGATATGGTTTGATATCTAAAACATCAAGTAAAAGGTCGGACTTCGGGAACACAAAAATCCATAGGGGCAACTAGGGGGTAAATCCTACGAAATCCCTAGGGGGGGGGGTGGCCAACTTCCTCAAACAAGATACTATAATAATAGGTCTACCAGATGGGTGTGTTGGCCACGACATCCACCTTACCGGTTATCGAGAGACCAATATTATAGTTCTTAGGGAAATGTTCCAACCATCATATCTGCCTGAGATTCAGCTCTGGTTGGTGTTAGGATATTCCAGGCTCATCGAGTCTTAGGAAGAAAAATGAAAGTTTGCAACACAAATCGACGAGATGACGTTGCGGGATTCTCGGGAGATGAACTACGATAGCAAGCTCCAAAACATGAGCTGGTTCTGCTACAAACATGTGAACACGTTGTCCCAGACAAGCATGACCACGTGGTAGTCTTATAATAAAACACTACCGAGTTCAGGAGGGGGAACCATCAACGAGGGTATCGAAGTTCTTTCATAAGTCCGGATTAGCTCTTATGAAGGAACTCCTTCTCCTTGAACAAATCAATCAGTGGCTTGGTGTGCTAGGATACACATATGGAATGAAGGTTGCAAGTCTCCAGACCACAGAATACTTCGCACGTGTGCATGACTGACTTGCGATGATTCCAGAGGAAGCAACATTGACTTTCTCGAGTCCACGGCGGCAACTTGCATCAAATGCACATGAACTAGAGGAAGTCACTTCTTACATCCGAACATATGCTTCATGAGCTAGCATGAGCAAATGCTTACACAAGTTTCCAACACTAGCTTGATGTTCAACAAAATTATGGAGAAGACAAGGATGTTGTCAATGGGCTCAACAACAATTCATCTAGGTTTCCTTTTAAAAGGAATTCCATAGTTAAGTGAACACGGTGATAGCATTGGTCAGACCAAAGATATAATGGTGTATGCTCGAGGAATCAACCACGAGTAAGACAACATTACGAATATCGTTGGTTCTGATTTGATTTGACGATAGCCCACACTCAAATCAAAGGATTGATAAGACAATAGATCCAGCAACTGATCACAGGGACCAATCGATGAAGATATCATCTTTCTTCAACACACACTACACAAGAATATCCCTTTGGAACGAACTAAGTCAGGCAAGCTTTTATCTTCCAACTCTCCAAGTCGTTGTCTAACTTAACCAACTAGCTCAGGGATATCCAACACAGATTCTTGGAGAAGGATGGTTCACAAAAACCAACTTGATCACGAGCTCAACATAGCGGTCAGGTGACAACCTGGTAATACTTCTAAGAAGATATTCAGAGAATCACGAGCCACCGGTATGTTACTAAGCTCGAGAACAATCTTGCTTTTCAGGGCAAGACGATATGATCAATAGAGTAAGAATTTGAAATAATCCTAACTCATCGATCGAGGAGTGAACCAGGAGAATGGACTAGGTAGCACGATCAATCTTAGAATGATGATTCAATAACCAACACACTAAGAATAAAATTATTGTCCTTTAACTACCCAGCAACGAGGTTGCTAGGCGTATTGATTTCACACATCACAATTCATTTGTCGGTATTCCGGTTGCATCAACACGAAGATCGAGGAATGAACAGTGATGGCACGAAGTGTCACTGTACCAAGAGTTCATGGGATGGTGTGCAATTCCTATAACAATCTCGATATAAAATATGTAATACTCCAAGGTAGAGCAGAACCAAAAGCTGGATTGGCATTTGATCTGCGGAATACAACTACTTTGACCCAATCCTAGATATGGAAGAGGTACTGGAGTTTGTTTCTCCTATTCATTCTGAAATAGAATGGCCTGGCGGACCACAAGGGTAATAGGCATCGACGAACGAATGCACACATACTCTTGACTATCAATTGATAGACGAGGGTCAGAAGACAACTAAAGAGGGACAACTCAAAGGAACATACGATTTTCTGAGTTGTGGATGCACGGTTTAGCATGTCGAACGAATTCCACATATTTCTTCCGGATAACCCATGCAGAAAGGTAGAACTGGCAGAGTCACAATGTAGAATCGAGAACCTATCGAGAGCACTCTGATTGTGATCTTTCGATCAGCGAGGAACATCTGCCATAAGCGGTTCATAGTATTTGGAAGAAGGAAATACCACGGACCTCGAGGACTATCGCAAAGTTACTAATATCCTAAAGGCACTAGCAATTACTATCAACATGAAGTAGGTAGAGTGAATCTCGGGTTCAAAGCTCAAGGAGTAGAATACCTACTACTAAGTAGCATCACAGGATGCTTTCGAGAATGATGGCCAGAATCATCACACTGGGAACACAAATCATGGCTAAATTACTAGATGATCCCCTAAGACACCTAGGGTCATAATAATATCTCCAACATATATGTCAAGGTAACGGAGTACCTCAACTTACTGATTAGTGTGGTTAATCTGGCCCATGGGAACATTGAAACGGGAAGAAAGGATTTGCAAATGCATCAGACTACTTAGAAACCTGGGATGACTCGGACAGCATAACGGCTGTAAATGCTCAGAAAGATTTGAGACATTCACAAAAATGGTGGCATAACCACTCAGAAGCACAATATCAAGGTTTCGAGATCAACAATTAACATACAGAGGTAGAAACTGAACTGAGGCTTAAATCCAACAAACTTATAAGTCTACTGATTAGTAACACGTGATCCTAATAGAAAGAAGAGATAGCCTAGTTCTTAATCCCCGTAGAAGAGAAGATGACTCAGATCAGAAGGGCATAAGGTATAAGGAATAAAAAGAGCCTTACGTTCCATCCCACAATCAATTCCCTTATATAACTAAAGAATTTCTAGACTCAACTTCGACCAGTTTGGCTTGGTAATCCTACAGGCAGTCAAGCTCTGATACCAACGCTGTCAGGACCCCGACTCGATGCCACATAGATCTAGCATGTAACACTTCATATCACTTTGCGGCCTCACGCACGGTATTCCCACGGGTGTCGCCTTACCTTTACCCGGGACCGTTTGCGCCTTTTGGCACACGTATATGACAGTGTCGCTAGCATCCATATGATAAAGAGCCCGGGCTGACATGACTAGTCGTAAACCCAAAGTGGCACAGACTTACAGGGACAGGCATCCATGACCCAGCTTCGAACGTGTCGGTCATCAGCAAGTGGGTCCGGGCTGTAGCACTGGGCTAGCAGGACTCCGGTAAACCGGGCTGTAGCGGGCTAACAGGACTCCGGTACTCAAAGCGTGACATTTCCCCGAAGGGACAGACACAGGAACGAAGAAGGACACATGCCGGCCAGCCTAAGTGTTCCGGAGCAGTAGCAAGCTACCATGGCTCAGTGGAACACTAGGAGACATTTCCCGGTAAGAGAGGCTACTAAAGATAAACAACTAGATGGTCAGATCCCACACATACCAAGCATTTCAATAACATACACACAATATGCTCGATATGTGCAATACAACATGGCATCACAAAATGACTCTACGACTCAAGTAGTTTATTCAATAGGCTCCGAGGAGCGAGACATTACAAACATGGGTCTCACGACCCAACAATCAGAGCATACAAGTCAAAGCACAAGCGGAGGCTATCATGTCTGAGTACAGACATCTATAAATGAAAAAGGCTGAGAAGCCTGACTATCGATCAGATCCTGCCGAGGGCACAAGATCGTAGCTGAGGTATCAAGCTAAACGTCGAAGTCCAAGCGGAACTACTAATGAGACTGAAGTCTCTCTGCAAAACATAAAATATGCAAACGTGAGTACAAATGTACCCAGCAAGACTTACATCAGAACTAACTACATATGCATCATTATCAACAAAGGGATGGTGGGGTTTAACTGCAGCAAGCCAGCTTTGACTCGGTGGCTATCCTGAACTACGACTGCGAGTAACTTTTTGAGGTGGCGCACACGAGTCCACATATTCACCATATCAATACACCACTATGGATCCGCTCCCGTCTCCCTACGAGAACGCCATCCATAGCACTCACGCTTATCTTGCGTATTTTAGGGTATCCACTTTCACTTGTCTATGAACTGATATAAGCAACCCAGAAGTCCTTTTCCGCGGACACGGCTATTCGAATAGATCATATTAACCCTGCAGGGGTGTACTTCTTCACACACGCTCTCACCACTTACCGCCGTTTACACGACATGTACTCGGCAACCTTCAAGCGGAAGCCCAACGTGGGTGTCGGCCACGACCTACCTAATCACCTAAGTCTCTAGTCCAGGTTTATCGCCTATTCGGGTTCCATCCATGAGGAGATCCGGCCGGAGTTTCGCTCACAGCCCCAAACGATGTGTACAGGGTTCCGTGACACCAAACGGGTGCCCGGTTTACCCGGCCACGTGCCTACCGCATCACAGCCCACCCCTACGGTCAGCGCTGTCCACGGCCTCCAGCATACTACAAACACCAGAAACTACTTGCAACTCCTGGACAGAGGACAAGGGTGATTAAGAAGCCGAGAGGGTCCATTGGTTTCGGGCCCAATGCGTGGTAGTAGCTGAATCATGGATCACAAACACAGAACTCAGTTCCTGAGGACGGCTGCAATGAGACAACCCACCATGTACTCCTACATGGCCTCTCACCGCTACCTTTACCAAATCGTGTTCACACACTTAGCTCACACACAGTAGGACATGTTCACACACCTCTGATTCATCCCCGATGAATCAGACCTGACTCAACTCTAAGCAGTAGCAGGCATGACAAACAAGCATGAATGAGTAGGCACATCAGGGCTCAAACAACTCCTACTCATGCTAGTGGGTTTCATCTAATTACTGTGGAATGACAGGTCATGCAGAGGATAAAGGGGTTCAGCTACCGCAGCAAGTAACAGATGAATCGATGTTGTCCTAATGCAGTAAAAGAGAGCAGGAGCGAGAGAGTAGGATTGTATCGGAATGAACAAGGGGGTTTTGCTTGCCTGGCACTTCTGAAGATAACATTGAGTCTTCATCAGTGTCAACGATCACATCATCGGTACACGTCTATCGAGAGGGGACAAATACCGGCAAATACGGAAAAGACACGATCAATGCAATGCACAATATGATGCATGCTATGACATGGCAATATGAATGTGTTTTGGGCTAATGCACCTAAAACCAGATTAAATGAAGTTGGTTTGAATACAAGATTCAAATTCAAACTCCATATGTGATTATTTAAATGCCCTTTAATTGATTTGCCCTAAACAGTAGTGATAAGTTGTTCTAACATGCATGAAAATGGTACAGATGGATTCCTTGGATTTTTCTGATAATTTTTCATATATAAATTATTTAATTTGGAGTTACGGTTAATTTACTATGATTTTTTAGAAGTTTTAGACATTTTCTGGAATTTTCTGATTATTTAGAATTAAAACAATTCCAGAAAATTAATTATGACATCAGCACTGCGTCATGCTTGCGTCAGCAAGTCAACAGGGCTGC
This sequence comes from Triticum aestivum, assembly GCF_018294505.1. Taxonomy (NCBI): domain Eukaryota; kingdom Viridiplantae; phylum Streptophyta; class Magnoliopsida; order Poales; family Poaceae; genus Triticum; species Triticum aestivum. The sequence goes on from NC_057810.1 coordinate 599,813,114, forward strand.
CCCGGGTCAAACCTGACCAGTGGGGTCCACTGGTCAGTGACACAGGGACTAATCCCGCGTTGACCCGGGCTGGTTAGCTCTGACTAAGCCCTGGGGCCCACTGTCAGTGGCCTAGGGGGTTGGTTAGCGGGGGTAGTTAGGCCCTAATGACTGGCCACGTCGGCTCCTGCCGGAGTTTCGCCGGCGGCGACCATTAGCGCGGCGGCGAGAGTGGTTTTGGCCACTCCGGCGACCAAATGGGCCGCGGAGGGCATCTAGGAGGAGCTGGGGACGAGCCGAAGCTCCTGGTGGAGTCAGTTGCGCTCGGGGCGGCCGGAATCGGTGTCGGCGGCGAGCGAGGCGGCGGCCGGAGCTCGGTGGTTGCGGCTGGAAGGGCTAGAGGGCACGGCAGGTTGCACGGGTGGGCGCGCTCGGCTCCTGGAAGGGTGCTGAGCACGTTGCCGTGCTCGGGAGTTGGCTACGGTGACTCTAGCACCGTCTGCGACATCGCCGGCGGCGAGGAACTGTCGGCTCCGACAGCCGGGGTGGTTAGAAGGCACGGACGGGCACGGGGAGAGAGGGGAAATGGACAGGGGCTCACGAGGGGTCGGGAGAGAAGCTCGGTGGGCTCGGGGAAGCCTCTGCAACGACGAATTGACGACGGCGATCTCCGGGCACCGGAGATGAAGACGACGACGCTCCGGTCAACTGCGGCCTCCTCTGGTCGCGTGCGTCGCGTGTGTAGCTCCACGGGGTCAGGGCGGAGCTCAGGGATGCATAGTGGGAGCGAGGGGGTAGCTGGCCGCGGTGTTTCTCAGCGGAGTGGCCATGGCGGCTTCGGCCATGAGGGGAAAGAGCAGGGGAGTGAGAGGGAGAGAGCAGGGAGAAGTGAGAGGGGTCGGGGCTGCGTGGCGTCGCGGGAGGAACCAGGGGAGGAGGAGGCAGCAGGAGGTGGAAGCAGGAGGTGGCGCTCGGGCGCGGGCGCGTCGACACGCCTCTGCCTACTGGCAGAGGTTGAAGACGGTGGGGAGCTGGGCTGGGCCTCACAGGTGGGCTGCACAGGGGGGCTGGGCTGGCACAGGTGAGCGCCAGGTAATTCCCTTCTCTTTCTCTCTTTTTTTATTTCTATTTTAGTTACTGTTTTCTATTTTCTGTAATTGTGTTTGGATTTATTAAAAATGCCAGAGCATTTCCAAAAATCATGCAACTGACTGTGGCCACTGTTTGGAATATTTCCAGCAGTAAACATTTCAGTTTGTGATTATTTGAGCATTTAAAATATTATTAGCAATTAAATGCCCAGATGCAAATACTATATAATTTAATTCAAAAATCCAGGAATAGCCTATAACTATGTTCATCATTTTTTGGAAGAGGTTTTCACCTCTATCAGAAATTATGAACATTTCCAAAGGGCATTCTGGGTTATTGAAAATATTTTTATTGAACCTAGTTAAATTTCATTTGGTACTAGGGTTTCAACAATCCCCATTTCAAATTTCTTTGGAATTTAAACATGATGGCATGATGAACAAGCAAAGTCAAGCAAGGGCTGAACTGGGGCTGTGACAACTCACCCCCACTAAACAAGAATCTCGTCTCGAGATTCAGGCGTAGGGTAAGGTGAAAGGTAAACGCAACTAGTCACGATCCAGGGTGCACTTCAGTTGAACGTTGATTCATTCACCATCATTGTCTTGATGTCTTGCTCTGAGAAATCCTGCCAACATGACATGGAGGGAAGAAGGAGACTCTAGAAGGGTCGATCTTCTCGAAGATCGAACAACTCACGGAAAGAGACATAGGACCAACTCTCGGGTTGAGACACGAGATACACATCAAGAGGGGTGGAAAGAAGCGGATGGCGAAGGTTCACTAGGTAGACAACAATTCCACACCTAGGAAGGTGGTAAACGATTGTCAACGTAGCGAGGAGTTGAGTTGCCATGATACCACGACGAAACATCCTGGAGGAGGGTGATTCGTAGATTATTATCTTAAGTGGCAAAAAGAATTACTTTTGATTCAGAGATCATTGGAACTCTTTATACCAGCCTAAGGTAATCACAAGCGATCATTTGGAGGGGGTCGGTAGAATGGCATACTCGGACTTGGATGATGTGGATTATCTTGTTGAAGACAACACAATGGATGAATTTACTTATCACCGGAAATGGAAGGGACATTGGTGGTGCAAGCTGGGAACAAAATGCAAATGCTGGGAATGATTCTGGTAACTGGGGAAGAACCCAACAATAGAGAGTGAATTCACTGTTGGAGTGGTTATAGCATAACCGAGGAAATCTGGGGCAATCCCAGCTAGTGCCGATGATAAGACGTAGCGCTTGTGCGTGCTCTCAAGAACTTGAGCATTTCCACAATCATCAAGGTTTTATCAACAACCGCGTCAAGGGTGCTGACAACACAACATACTACCATGATGAATAGCGATGGACGATGCAGATGCGAAGGAGGATAACACTTTCTCAGATTTCACCTTAGCGAGGCCAAGCAAATAAAATCTGGATGATCGACCAAGAGACATTTAGCACTCCGCTTCTAATGTTCTCCTTGATGTGCTAGTATAACCCATTCATAGATATGGTTTGATATCTAAAACATCAAGTAAAAGGTCGGACTTCAGGAACACAAAAATCCATAGGGGCAACTAGGGGGTAAATCCTACGAAATCCCTAGGGGGGGGGTGGCCAACTTCCTCAAACAAGATACTATAATAATAGGTCTACCAGATGGGTGTGTTGGCCACGACATCCACCTTACCGGTTATCGAGAGACCAATATTATAGTTCTTAGGGAAATGTTCCAACCATCATATCTGCCTGAGATTCAGCTCTGGTTGGTGTTAGGATATTCCAGGCTCATCGAGTCTTAGGAAGAAAAATGAAAGTTTGCAACACAAATCGACGAGATGACGTTGCGGGATTCTCGGGAGATGAACTACGATAGCAAGCTCCAAAACATGAGCTGGTTCTGCTACAAACATGTGAACACGTTGTCCCAGACAAGCATGACCACGTGGTAGTCTTATAATAAAACACTACCGAGTTCAGGAGGGGGAACCATCAACGAGGGTATCGAAGTTCTTTCATAAGTCCGGATTAGCTCTTATGAAGGAACTCCTTCTCCTTGAACAAATCAATCAGTGGCTTGGTGTGCTAGGATACACATATGGAATGAAGGTTGCAAGTCTCCAGACCACAGAATACTTCGCACGTGTGCATGACTGACTTGCGATGATTCCAGAGGAAGCAACATTGACTTTCTCGAGTCCACGGCGGCAACTTGCATCAAATGCACATGAACTAGAGGAAGTCACTTCTTACATCCGAACATATGCTTCATGAGCTAGCATGAGCAAATGCTTACACAAGTTTCCAACACTAGCTTGATGTTCAACAAAATTATGGAGAAGACAAGGATGTTGTCAATGGGCTCAACAACAATTCATCTAGGTTTCCTTTTAAAAGGAATTCCATAGTTAAGTGAACACGGTGATAGCATTGGTCAGACCAAAGATATAATGGTGTATGCTCGAGGAATCAACCACGAGTAAGACAACATTACGAATATCGTTGGTTCTGATTTGATTTGACGATAGCCCACACTCAAATCAAAGGATTGATAAGACAATAGATCCAGCAACTGATCACAGGGACCAATCGATGAAGATATCATCTTTCTTCAACACACACTACACAAGAATATCCCTTTGGAACGAACTAAGTCAGGCAAGCTTTTATCTTCCAACTCTCCAAGTCGTTGTCTAACTTAACCAACTAGCTCAGGGATATCCAACACAGATTCTTGGAGAAGGATGGTTCACAAAAACCAACTTGATCACGAGCTCAACATAGCGGTCAGGTGACAACCTGGTAATACTTCTAAGAAGATATTCAGAGAATCACGAGCCACCGGTATGTTACTAAGCTCGAGAACAATCTTGCTTTTCAGGGCAAGACGATATGATCAATAGAGTAAGAATTTGAAATAATCCTAACTCATCGATCGAGGAGTGAACCAGGAGAATGGACTAGGTAGCACGATCAATCTTAGAATGATGATTCAATAACCAACACACTAAGAATAAAATTATTGTCCTTTAACTACCCAGCAACGAGGTTGCTAGGCGTATTGATTTCACACATCACAATTCATTTGTCGGTATTCCGGTTGCATCAACACGAAGATCGAGGAATGAACAGTGATGGCACGAAGTGTCACTGTACCAAGAGTTCATGGGATGGTGTGCAATTCCTATAACAATCTCGATATAAAATATGTAATACTCCAAGGTAGAGCAGAACCAAAAGCTGGATTGGCATTTGATCTGCGGAATACAACTACTTTGACCCAATCCTAGATATGGAAGAGGTACTGGAGTTTGTTTCTCCTATTCATTCTGAAATAGAATGGCCTGGCGGACCACAAGGGTAATAGGCATCGACGAACGAATGCACACATACTCTTGACTATCAATTGATAGACGAGGGTCAGAAGACAACTAAAGAGGGACAACTCAAAGGAACATACGATTTTCTGAGTTGTGGATGCACGGTTTAGCATGTCGAACGAATTCCACATATTTCTTCCGGATAACCCATGCAGAAAGGTAGAACTGGCAGAGTCACAATGTAGAATCGAGAACCTATCGAGAGCACTCTGATTGTGATCTTTCGATCAGCGAGGAACATCTGCCATAAGCGGTTCATAGTATTTGGAAGAAGGAAATACCACGGACCTCGAGGACTATCGCAAAGTTACTAATATCCTAAAGGCACTAGCAATTACTATCAACATGAAATAGGTAGAGTGAATCTCGGGTTCAAAGCTCAAGGAGTAGAATACCTACTACTAAGTAGCATCACAGGATGCTTTCGAGAATGATGGCCAGAATCATCACACTGGGAACACAAATCATGGCTAAATTACTAGATGATCCCCTAAGACACCTAGGGTCATAATAATATCTCCAACATATATGTCAAGGTAACGGAGTACCTCAACTTACTGATTAGTGTGGTTAATCTGGCCCATGGGAACATTGAAACGGGAAGAAAGGATTTGCAAATGCATCAGACTACTTAGAAACCTGGGATGACTCGGACAGCATAACGGCTGTAAATGCTCAGAAAGATTTGAGACATTCACAAAAATGGTGGCATAACCACTCAGAAGCACAATATCAAGGTTTCGAGATCAACAATTAACATACAGAGGTAGAAACTGAACTGAGGCTTAAATCCAACAAACTTATAAGTCTACTGATTAGTAACACGTGATCCTAATAGAAAGAAGAGATAGCCTAGTTCTTAATCCCCGTAGAAGAGAAGATGACTCAGATCAGAAGGGCATAAGGTATAAGGAATAAAAAGAGCCTTACGTTCCATCCCACAATCAATTCCCTTATATAACTAAAGAATTTCTAGACTCAACTTCGACCAGTTTGGCTTGGTAATCCTACAGGCAGTCAAGCTCTGATACCAACGCTGTCAGGACCCCGACTCGATGCCACATAGATCTAGCATGTAACACTTCATATCACTTTGCGGCCTCACGCTCGGTATTCCCACGGGTGTCGCCTTACCTTTACCCGGGACCGTTTGCGCCTTTTGGCACACGTATATGACAGTGTCGCTAGCATCCATATGATAAAGAGCCCGGGCTGACATGACTAGTCGTAAACCCAAAGTGGCACAGACTTACAGGGACAGGCATCCATGACCCAGCTTCGAACGTGTCGGTCATCAGCAAGTGGGTCCGGGCTGTAGCACTGGGCTAGCAGGACTCCGGTAAACCGGGCTGTAGCGGGCTAACAGGACTCCGGTACTCAAAGCGTGACATTTCCCCGAAGGGACAGACACAGGAACGAAGAAGGACACATGCCGGCCAGCCTAAGTGTTCCGGAGCAGTAGCAAGCTACCATGGCTCAGTGGAACACTAGGAGACATTTCCCGGTAAGAGAGGCTACTAAAGATAAACAACTAGATGGTCAGATCCCACACATACCAAGCATTTCAATAACATACACACAATATGCTCGATATGTGCAATACAACATGGCATCACAAAATGACTCTACGACTCAAGTAGTTTATTCAATAGGCTCCGAGGAGCGAGACATTACAAACATGGGTCTCACGACCCAACAATCAGAGCATACAAGTCAAAGCACAAGCGGAGGCTATCATGTCTGAGTACAGACATCTATAAATGAAAAAGGCTGAGAAGCCTGACTATCGATCAGATCCTGCCGAGGGCACAAGATCGTAGCTGAGGTATCAAGCTAAACGTCGAAGTCCAAGCGGAACTACTAATGAGACTGAAGTCTCTCTGCAAAACATAAAATATGCAAACGTGAGTACAAATGTACCCAGCAAGACTTACATCAGAACTAACTACATATGCATCATTATCAACAAAGGGATGGTGGGGTTTAACTGCAGCAAGCCAGCTTTGACTCGGTGGCTATCCTGAACTACGACTGCGAGTAACTTTTTGAGGTGGCGCACACGAGTCCACATATTCACCATATCAATACACCACTATGGATCCGCTCCCGTCTCCCTACGAGAACGCCATCCATAGCACTCACGCTTATCTTGCGTATTTTAGGGTATCCACTTTCACTTGTCTATGAACTGATATAAGCAACCCAGAAGTCCTTTTCCGCGGACACGGCTATTCGAATAGATCATATTAACCCTGCAGGGGTGTACTTCTTCACACACGCTCTCACCACTTACCGCCGTTTACACGACATGTACTCGGCAACCTTCAAGCGGAAGCCCAACGTGGGTGTCGGCCACGACCTACCTAATCACCTAAGTCTCTAGTCCAGGTTTATCGCCTATTCGGGTTCCATCCATGAGGAGATCCGGCCGGAGTTTCGCTCACAGCCCCAAACGATGTGTACAGGGTTCCGTGACACCAAACGGGTGCCCGGTTTACCCGGCCACGTGCCTACCGCATCACAGCCCACCCCTACGGTCAGCGCTGTCCACGGCCTCCAGCATACTACAAACACCAGAAACTACTTGCAACTCCTGGACAGAGGACAAGGGTGATTAAGAAGCTGAGAGGGTCCATTGGTTTCGGGCCCAATGCGTGGTAGTAGCTGAATCATGGATCACAAACACAGAACTCAGTTCCTGAGGACGGCTGCAATGAGACAACCCACCATGTACTCCTACATGGCCTCTCACCGCTACCTTTACCAAATCGTGTTCACACACTTAGCTCACACACAGTAGGACATGTTCACACACCTCTGATTCATCCCCGATGAATCAGACCTGACTCAACTCTAAGCAGTAGCAGGCATGACAAACAAGCATGAATGAGTAGGCACATCAGGGCTCAAACAACTCCTACTCATGCTAGTGGGTTTCATCTAATTACTGTGGAATGACAGGTCATGCAGAGGATAAAGGGGTTCAACTACCGCAGCAAGTAACAGATGAATCGATGTTGTCCTAATGCAGTAAAAGAGAGCAGGAGCGAGAGAGTAGGATTGTATCGGAATGAACAAGGGGGTTTTGCTTGCCTGGCACTTCTGAAGATAACATTGAGTCTTCATCAGTGTCAACGATCACATCATCGGTACACGTCTATCGAGAGGGGACAAATACCGGCAAATACGGAAAAGACACGATCAATGCAATGCACAATATGATGCATGCTATGACATGGCAATATGAATGTGTTTTGGGCTAATGCACCTAAAACCAGATTAAATGAAGTTGGTTTGAATACAAGATTCAAATTCAAACTCCATATGTGATTATTTAAATGCCCTTTAATTGATTTGCCCTAAACAGTAGTGATAAGTTGTTCTAACATGCATGAAAATGGTACAGATGGATTCCTTGGATTTTTCTGATAATTTTTCATATATAAATTATTTAATTTGGAGTTACGGTTAATTTACTATGATTTTTAGAAGTTTTAGACATTTTCTGGAATTTTCTGATTATTTAGAATTAAAACAATTCCAGAAAATTAATTATGACATCAGCACTGCGTCATGCTTGCGTCAGCAAGTCAACAGGGCTGCCCCGGGTCAAACCTGACCAGTGGGGTCCACTGGTCAGTGACACAGGGACTAATCCCACGTTGACCCGGGCTGGTTAGCTCTGACTAAGCCCTGGGGCCCACTGTCAGTGGCCTAGGGGGTTGGTTAGCGGGGTAGTTAGGCCCTAATGACTGGCCACGTCGGCTCCTGCCGGAGTTTCGCCGGCGGCGACCATTAGCGCGGCGGCGAGAGTGGTTTTGGCCACTCCGGCGACCAAATGGGCCGCGGAGGGCATCTAGGAGGAGCTGGGGACGAGCCGAAGCTCCTGGTGGAGTCAGTTGCGCTCGGGGCGGCCGGAATCGGTGTCGGCGGCGAGCAAGGCGGCGGCCGGAGCTCGGTGGTTGCGGCTGGAAGGGCTAGAGGGCACGGCAGGTTGCACGGGTGGGCGCGCTCGGCTCCTGGAAGGGTGCTGAGCACGTTGCCGTGCTCGGGAGTTGGCTACGGTGACTCTAGCACCGTCTGCGACATCGCCGGCGGCGAGGAACTGTCGGCTCCGACAGCCGGGGTGGTTAGAAGGCACGGACGGGCACGGGGAGAGAGGGGAAATGGACAGGGGCTCACGAGGGGTCGGGAGAGAAGCTCGGTGGGCTCGGGGAAGCCTCTGCAACGACGAATTGACGACGGCGATCTCCGGGCACCGGAGATGAAGACGACGACGCTCCGGTCAACTGCGGCCTCCTCTGGTCGCGTGCGTCGCGTGTGTAGCTCCACGGGGTCAGGGCGGAGCTCAGGGATGCATAGTGGGAGCGAGGGGGTAGCTGGCCGCGGTGTTTCTCAGCGGAGTGGCCATGGCGGCTTCGGCCATGAGGGGAAAGAGCAGGGGAGTGAGAGGGAGAGAGCAGGGAGAAGTGAGAGGGGTCGGGGCTGCGTGGCGTCGCGGGAGGAACCAGGGGAGGAGGAGGCAGCAGGAGGTGGAAGCAGGAGGTGGCGCTCGGGCGCGGGCGCGTCGACACGCCTCTGCCTACTGGCAGAGGTTGAAGACGGTGGGGAGCTGGGCTGGGCCTCACAGGTGGGCTGCACAGGGGGGCTGGGCTGGCACAGGTGAGCGCCAGGTAATTCCCTTCTCTTTCTTTATTTTTATTTCTATTTTAGTTACTGTTTTCTATTTTCTGTAATTGTGTTTGGATTTATTAAAAATGCCAGAGCATTTCCAAAAATCATGCAACTGACTGTGGCCACTGTTTGGAATATTTCCAGCAGTAAACATTTCAGTTTGTGATTATTTGAGCATTTAAAATATTATTAGCAATTAAATGCCCAGATGCAAATACTATATAATTTAATTCAAAAATCCAGGAATAGCCTATAACTATGTTCATCATTTTTTGGAAGAGGTTTTCACCTCTATCAGAAATTATGAACATTTCCAAAGGGCATTCTGGGTTATTGAAAATATTTTTATTGAACCTAGTTAAATTTCATTTGGTACTAGGGTTTCAACAATCCCCATTTCAAATTTCTTTGGAATTTAAACATGATGGCATGATGAACAAGCAAAGTCAAGCAAGGGCTGAACTGGGGCTGTGACACTCTGCCGCCGGACAGCGCCCGGAGTGCCGCTCAGGAGTCCGCTCCGACCATTAGTTCGGAGCCGACTGCGCTAACCAGGGACGGACGGTTGGACGCCACCCCAGGAGCCGAAATCTCTATGGTGATAGAGCCGAATACCAGCCTAGTCCTTTGCAAGGCCCGTGACTCCAAGGTGCCCGACTCCGTTCTGGACTCCGAATCTTCCGCACCCCTTCCGATCAAACCCGATTGGGCTCCGATCATGGAGTTCACCGCCGCGGACGTCTTTCAGCACTCGCCCTTTGGCGATATCCTGAACTCCCTAAAGTCACTCTCTTTGTCAGGAGAGCCCTGGCCGGACTATGGTCAGCAGGGTTGGGATACGGACAACGAAGAAATTCGAAACCCATCCACCACCCACTTGGTAGCCACTGTCGACAATTTAACCGACATGCTCGACTTTGACTCCGAAGACATCGATGGTATGGACATCGATGAAGGAGACGACCAAGAACCAACACATATAGGGAACTGGAAAGCCACCTCGTCATATGACATATACATGGTGGACACCCCCAAAGCAGGGGATGGCGAGGAAAAAACGGAGGATGACCCCTCCAAGAAGCAACCCAAGCGCCGATGTCAGCGGCGCCGCTCTAAATCCCGCCAAAGCAAGAACGGCGAATGCGGCACCGGATATAACAACACACTGGACAGTGCCGAAGATAACCCCCTCCATCAGGATTCAGTGCAGGAGGACGAAGGAGCCAGCCCTCATGAGAGAGCGGCCGACAGAGAGGTTGAGGACGACAACTATATGCCTCCCTCCGAAGACGAGGCAAGCCTCGACGATGACGAATTCGTCGTGCCAGAGGATCCCGTCGAACAAGAGCGTTTCAAGCGCAGGCTTATGGCCACGGCACACAGCCTCAAGAAAAAATAGCAGCAGCTTAGAGCTGACCAAGACTTGCTAGCCGACGGATGGACCGAAGTCCTGGCGGCCGAAGAGTATAAACTCGAGCGCCCTTCCAAGAGCTACCCAAAGCGCAGGCTGCTACCCCAACTTGAGGAGGAAGCAATTAGACCTACATTACCAGTGTACGATGCGCCCGATCGGCCACCCCGTGGACGCGACAGAGAGACCTTCGGGCCCTCGACCCAAGCTGCACCCCAGCAGCACTCAAAACATAACAGAGTACGGGGAGACGCAACAGACCTGCGAGACATACTGGAGGACAAGGCAAGGCAAACAAGATCGATCTATGGATCGCGTGGGCGACCCACATCATGTGATGATAAGCGTCACACTGGATATGATAAATACGGCCAGGCCGAATACAACAGACCGAGCTCATCCGAACTGCGCCGTGATATAGCCCAGTACAGGGGCGCCGCACACCCACTATGCTTCACAGACGAAGTAATGGATCATTAAATCCCCAAGGGTTTCAAGCCCATAAACATTGAATCATATGACGGCACAACTGATATCGCGGTATGGATCAAGGACTACCTCCTTCATATCCACATGGCCCGCGGTGATGATCTACACGCCATCAAATACCTCCCGCTCAAGCTTAAAGGACCATCTCGACATTGGCTTAACAACCTGGTAGCAGAGTCAATTAGTTGCTGTGAGGACCTCGAATCCGCACTCCTCGACAACTTCCAGGGCACTTACGTGCGACCACCAGACGCCGATGACCTAAGCCACATAATTCAGCAGCTAGAGGAATCGGCCAGAAAATTCTGGACACGGTTCCTCACCAAGAAAAATCAAATAGTCGACTGTCCGGACGCCGAGGCCCTTGCTGCCTTCAGGCACAACATCCGAGACGAATGGCTTGCCCGACACCTAGGACAGGAAAAGCCGAAATCTATGGCAGCCTTCACGACACTCATGACCCGCTTCTGTGCGGGCGAAGACAGCTGGCTAGCTCGTAGCAATAACATAACCAAAAGCCCTGGTAATTCGGATACCAAGGATAACAATGGCAGGTCACGTCGCAACAAACACAAGCGCCGCATTAATGGCGACACTACTGAGGATACGGCAGTCAATGTCGGATTCATAGGCTCTAAACCCGGTCAGCGGAAGAAGCCATTCAAAAGAAACCCTCCAGGCCCATCCAACTTAGACCGGACACTCGATCGCTTGTGCCAGATACACGGCACCCCCGAACAACCAGCCAACCACACCAACAGGGACTATTGGGTGTTCAAGCAGGCAGGACAAGGGGCTACGTAGCGATGACGAGGAGGAGCCCCGGCAGCCGAACAACAGAGGACAGAAGGGCTTCCCCCCGCAAGTGCGGACGGTGAACATGATATACGCAACCCACATCCCCAAAAGGGAGCGGAAGTGTGCCCTCAAGGACGTCTATGCGTTGGAGCCAGTCGCCCCAAAGTTCAACCCATGGTCCTCCTGCCCGATCACCTTCGATCGACGGGACCACCCCACTAGCATCCGTCACGGCGGATTCGCCGCATTGGTCCTAGACCCAATCATTGACGGATTTCACCTCACTAGAGTCCTCATGGACGGCGGCAGCAGCCTGAACCTGCTTTATCAGGATACAGTGTGAAAAATGGGCATAGATCCCTCACGGATTAAACCCACAAAGACAACCTTTAAAGGCGTCATACCAGGTGTAGAAGCCAGCTGTACAGGCTCGGTTACACTCAAAGTGGTCTTCGGATCCCCGGATAATTTCCGAAGCGAAGAGTTAATCTTCGACATAGTCCCATTCCGTAGTGGCTATCACGCCCTGCTCGGACGAACCGCATTTGCAAAATTCAATGCGGTGCCGCACTACACATATCTCAAGCTCAAGATGCCAGGTCCTTGCGGAGTCATTACGGTAAATGGAAACACTGAACGCTCTCTTCGAACGGAGGAGCACACAGCGGCCCTGGCGGCGGAAGTACAGAGCAGCCTCTCAAGGCATCTCCCCAATCCGGGTGTTAAACGTCCGGACAACGTCAAGCGCGCCCGAAGCAACCTCCAACAAAGCCGGCTGGTACGTTACGAGCGAGCATAGCAGTGCGGCCCCAACCCCAACCCTCGCCAGATGGTGATACCAGTACCACGCGTACATAATTATTCTTTGAAAATACCATGGGCATAAGGGGAGGGGCACAACTACGGCACGCCAAGAATGTGGCTCAACCGCACTTAGGGGCTCCCTATCCCGCCGTTTTCTTTTTTTTGTACACTTACAGGACCCAACTATTCGGAAGGCCTGTCCAGCAATAAACTCCCCGAACACACGATGCAATAGCCAGGGCATGAACAAGCTGCGTCATATGTCCAGGTGGTCTCTATAATGAGCTAAATACCCATTTTGCTTAAATTTACGCAGCTTGCCCCTGGAGGGGGACATGTCAAATAATCCCATCCCTTGCTTATCGCACTATTTGTATCGTTCTGCTTTGATAGCAGCTCTTTTTTAATAAACAATACATAGCTCTTATCTATTATTGTATTCATCTATTTTTATACAAATATGTTCAGTCATGATATTATGCAACTGTACACTTTGGTACGGCCAATACACCAGGGGCTTAAGCACCCCATAACACGGTGTGAGAAGACCGAACACTCTCACGAGTGCGGCACCCTGAACTTATAGCACTATATGCATTGGCTCTGAATCATGTCTTTGGTCAATAGTTGGGTTTGCCCGGCTCCCATGTTTTGGTACCTTACATTCCGCAATGTTGGCTAAGGTAGCGCTGGGAGAACTACTGCGATTGTGCCCCAGTTGAGCTGGGTTAACACGTCAGTAGAGAAAGCTAAAACTGACCGTCATGATAGTGCGAGAGACCGGTCGCTGTTCGTGAGGTTTTCTTCGAGTCCTTAAAGACTTATGCCGCTTAGAGCGAGGAACCGGACTTATCCGGCCTAGGCGTGGATAGCGCCCCGAACTCGGTCTTCCGAATACTAGGGGCTTCGCCGAAATTTAAAATTATAGAATTCTATGGCTAAGTGAGAGTGATAAAGCACTATAAGTCCGACGGCCTGGTTCGTTGTGCTGAGCGCCTCCCTAGATGGACCCAAGAATGGGAACAAGAGCGCTCGGGTTTATCCCGAACACCCCAGCACTCGTGGCATGGGGGTCGAAGCCGACTTGCATCTCTCAGATTTGATAAATGGCCGCACAGAAGGTAATATTTTAAATTAATAAGCGTTGCTTAACGCATATGAACAAAGTGTTCAGCGTACAGGATAACAGATGCAAGACTACTAAAAAATTACATCTTTAGTGCACTCGTCCGCTATACGGCGAGCACCCTTCAGGACGCCCTTATAATACATCTCGGGCGTGCGATACTCCTTGCCCGGCGGTGGCGCGTCCGTCAAAAGCTTCTCAGTGTCCAGCTTGCCCCAGTGCACTTTAGCACGGGCAAGAGCCCGACGGGCACCTTCGATATAGACGGAGCGCTTGACGACTTCAATCCACGGACACGCGTCCACCAGCCGCCACACCAGACCGAAGTAGCTCCCAGGCATGGCTTCTCCAGGCCACAACCGAGCTATAAGGCCCTTCATGGCCTGTTCGGCCACCTTGTGGAGCTCGACCAGCTGCTTCAGCTGGTCGCTCAGGGGCACCGGATGTTCGGCCTCAGCATACTGAGCCCAGAACACTTTTTCTGTCGAGCTCCCCTCTTCGGCTCGGTAGTATGCGGCGGCATCAGACACACTACAGGGCAGATCAGCGAATGCTCCTGGAGAGTTTCGGATCCGGGTAAGTAACAGATAATTTACTTTTATATTCTTGCTTTGCATAAAGAATGCCTTACCCGCCGCTATCTTCTTCTTCGCCTCGATCTCCTGGAGGGCCTTCTGGGCTTCAGCCTTAGCGGTTTTGGCACTCTCAAGAGCCAAGGCGAGCTCGGACTCTCGAGTCTTCGAGTCGCGCTCCAAACTCTCGTGTTTTTCCACGAGAGCCTGGAGCTCTTGCCGCACCTCCGCCACCCGCGCCTCCTGCTTCTCTCGCTCGGTGCGCTCTAGGGCCGCACTGTTTTTGGCCTTGGAGACCGCCTCCTTCAGGGCCGCCACCTTGGCCGTGGCCCCTGCAACATTTAAGCTAGTCCTGTCATTATTTGCAACCAAGTATTTTTATATACATTTACATACGGTATTACATACCCTCTTTGTCCTCGAGCTTCTTCTTGGCACGGCCGAGCTCGCTCTCGGACCGCTCGAGGCTTCCCTTCAATGCATTGACCTTCGCAGTCAGTGCGGCAAAGGTCAGCAGCGCAGCCTGCATTCCCATATCAACATATTTTTATTAGACTCCTGCGTATATCTTTTTAGATACTCAGCTCGGGTTTTCTTTTCCGAACACTGAACCAAGCATCATGGGCTACTGTCTATGCGGTAACATTTTTATATGTTTTAAACACATACCTCGAAGCCTGTTAACAGACTTGTGCAGGCTTTTGTCAGCCCGCTCTTGGCGGACTGAACCTTTTGAATCACCGCACTCATAACAGTGCGGTGTTCCTCGTTGATGGAGGCGCCGTTAAGCGCCTCGAGCAAATTGTCCGACGCCTCCGGGTGGACGGAGGTCGCCGGCGGCGTAGGCTCGCCCTTCTTATGAAGGCGCCGCCTGTTGGACTCTGGAACCGTTGATGGTTCCGGAGCAGTGTCCGGCCCTGGGCCGGACTTAGATCCCTCCGGGGCTTTGCCCCCTTTGGGCCTCGAGTCCGGGAGGTCGCCTTGGGGCGCCTCCAGGACCACCTCCTCCTGGTTCGGTCCCTTTTGGGACTCCGCCTCGGCGTCGTCCGCAGGGAGCAGGGAGGAAGTCGTCGGAAGTGAAGCGCTATTCACATCCGACGAATTCAGAGAGCCGCTTGACGAATCGCCGAGCTGAACCCTGGGTGGACTGCATAATTAAAATTCGGGATCAGAAGCTATCAAATAACAGAGGGGCGCCATGAGTCATTCGGGTAGCCGGACACTTACGATTTTGCCAGGGGCTTGACCCTGGATGGCCATTCCTCCCCGCCGTCTTCGGCATCGGAGGCATAGTCCCGCGGAAGGGTCTTCCCCTTCTTGGCCCCCTCGGCCTCCCCGGTTGGGGCAGCCTTCCTTTTCTTTCCTCCCCTCGTTGGAGGGGGAGAGGCTTCTTCTTATTCTTCCTCCTCCTCGTCTTGCGAGGCGAAGGGTGCGTCGGGGTCGTCGGGCGATGAATCCAACACCACCAGGTGCCAGGAGCTCTTTCGAGTCCCCGTGGCCTTCTTCTCCGGCACCACGTGAGGTGCCGGAACCAGCAGCTTCGCTAAACGAGCGTCCGCTGGGCCTTCGGGCAAAGGAGCCAGACAGCTGATCAGTCCGGCCCTCTTCTGCCAGTCCTGGCAAAGGGATGGGGGTTTAAAGATCCCGCATAAAATCAAATCTATGGAAAACAGATACCCCGTAATGGGAAAATTAGCTCACCGCGCTGGCTTGGCGCTTGGCGCAGAATCCACGATCCTCGGTGACGGGAGGCGGGACCTCGGAGCTCTTGAATAGCACCTTCCATGCATCCTCGTGCTTTGTGTCGAAGAGCCGGGACAGAGTCTGGTGCTGGGCCGGGTCGAACTCCCACAAGTTGAAAGCCCGTCGTTGACACGGGAGAATCCAGCGGAAGAGCATGACCTGGACTACGGTGACAAGTTTAACCTTCCTGCTAATCAGGTCTTTGATGCAGGTTTGAAGTGTGGTCACTTCTGCCGAACTACCCCACAACAGGCCCGTCTCTTTCCAAGACGTGAGCCGTGTGGGAATGCCAGATTGGAATTTGGGAGCCGCTGCCCATTCAGGGTCACGCGGCTCGGTGATGTAGAACCACCCCGATTGCCACCCTTTGATGGTCTCTACGAAGGTACCCTCGAGCCATGTGACGTTGGGCATCTTGCCCACCATGGCGCCTCCGCACTCCGCTTGGCATCCGCCCACGACCTTCGGCTTGACGCTGAAAATCTTCAGCCATAGGCCAAAGTGGGGCTCGATGCGGAGGAAGGCCTCGCACACGACGATAAATGCCGAGATGTTGAGGATGAAGTTCGGGGTCAGATCGTGGAAGTCCAGGCCGTAATAGAACATGAGCCCCCGGACGAACGGGTGAAGAGGAAAGCCCAGTCCGCGGAGGAAATGGGGAAGAAATACGACCCTCTCATGGGGCCCAGGGGTGGGGATGAGTTGCTTCTCGTCTGGAAGCCGGTGCGCAATGTCGTTTTGCAGGTATCCGGCTTTCCGCAACCTTTTGATGTGCCCCTCCGTGACGGAGGAGGCCATCCACTTGCCTCCTGCTCCGAACATGGTTGGAGTAGGTTGAGGCGAGATGTGCGGGCTTGGGCGTTGGAGCTCGAGTGCGCAAGGACGAATAAGCAAAGGAGGAAGAAGGCGTGAATGGAAAGGGTAGATGCTTATCGCCTTATATGGGCGGCCAAAACTACGAGCCCCCACCGGCCTAATAAAACTCGCTTATCTCCCAAGCGCCGCGGTTAATGGCGTGGTTGGGTTACCCACGCCCGTATTGATGAGAATCCCAGAATAAGGGGACACGATCTCTGCTTTGACAAGACGTGCCAAGGAAACCGCCTCGCTAAGCGCGCTGAGGTGGAACGGTAAAATGAATAAAGGCTAGCCCGTGGCATGATGTCATGCCGCGGAATACGTCAGCATATTAGATTTATGTAGATATTATTCTCTCTACGGTGGCATGTGGAACTTATTTTGCAGAGCCGAACACTATCCTGGGGTTCAACATCTTCTATGAAGTATTCGGAGGAGGAACCCGCCTTGCAATGCCGAAGACAACTTGCACGCCGGACTCGTCGTCATTGAAGCCTGTTCAGGGGCTACTGAGGGAGTCCTGGATTAGGGGGTGTCCGGATGGCCGGACTATGACCTTTGGCCGGACTCCCGGACTATGAAGATACAAGATTGAAGACTTCATCCCGTGTCCGGATAGGGACTTTCCTTGGCGTGGAGGGCAAGCTTGGCGATACGATATGAAGATCTCCTCCCATTGTAACCGACTCTGTGTAACCCTAGCCCTCTCCGGTGTCTATATAAACCGGAGAGTTTTAGTCCGTAGGACGAACAACAATCATACCATAGGCTAGCTTCTAGGGTTTAGCCTCTCTGATCTCGTGGTAGATCAACTCTTGTAATACCCATACCATCAATATTAATCAAGCAGGAGTAGGGTTTTACCTCCACCGAGAGGGCCCAAACCTGGGTAAAAACATCGTGTCCCTTGTCTCCTGTTACCATCCACCTAGACGCACGGTCCGGGATCCCCTACCCAAGATCTGCCGGTTTTGACACCGACAGACGGTGCTAGCAGATGTAGAACTATGGTAGGATTGGATGAGCACCGGACAGTGGTCATGGGAACTCTTCGGAAGACCATGTTTCGGTCATCTTGTTCTCAAACACCCAGAAGTGCGAGAACATAAAAGAGGGATCGAATCTTGCGGGTAAAGTGTACAAACCTCTGCAGAGGGTTAAAACCTAATCGATTAGCCGTGTCCCCGGTTACGGACAACTTGAGCCTCTGGACTTGGGTCTATCTCGGAACTCTCAACACCGGATCAAAAACTTAATTGTGGGCAACTTATGATGATGTGGGCCATGAGACATCAGTTGGCGGAACCATGTCATGATAGGAAACTCCATAGTGCAGACTCCAAATATCCTTTGATGTAGGGAAAATAAAACCATCTTTTATGCAAAACAACTCAGACACAGAGCCACAAAGCCATATTGCATATAGCATAGTTTTATCATCTGTTTTCTCATATTGTGATCTTGCTGGTACATTCAATGTACTAACCTACATGGCTGCAACGTATCATGTTGCAGATACTTTCTTTCGATGAGTAAGAGTACAGTACAGGGTTACGGTCTACACTCAACCTGCTGATGGCATTGATGGGACTCCACAGCCGACTATTTTGTTTCCGCTGTGACTTATGAGGTATATATCCATTTTACTTTATTCATACACGTGATTGCATTTTGATATATACATTGATGTACTGTGTGTGCCAGCATATCTTCTGGGGTCGGGTCGCTACAGATATGGTATTAGAGCACATGTTGACTATAGGACGTGACCCTAGAAAAATGGATTAGTAATACGAAGACCCCAATGAGAACGACCTTGGTTTTGTACTACTCTCGTAACACCTGATTTCTTTTATTGAACCTTCCTTATTTCAAACTATAGATGGAGAGCTACATTATGAACAAAAGAGAACACTGCGAGAAGGTTCTTGGAGGCCCCTTCCTTGTGGAGCTAGTCAGGCTGCTGAAGCTACCGATACCTGAGATCAAGGCAACTAAGAGGACGCCTAGATCATGGGGAGTCAAGACACAAGTTTTTGGCCGTAAAGAAGACCCCAAGACTACAAACATCAGCTTCGGAACTATAAATGGTGACTGTGATATGGGCATCAGCACTGTCGTCCATGATGCTATTGCACGCTTATGCTATCATCATCGTGCTGCACTAAACCCATACTTGTTTGGAAAGATTGGATGGCAGAAGCTTGATGGAGCAACTATTTCCCTAACAGAAGCGGAGAAGATGAAGTTCTCCCCACTATTAGTGTACAATCAGGATCTAGAACAATACGTCAAGAATCTTCAAATGGACCTCCTGGAAGCCCTGTTTGACAATGAAGCACTATGAGAGGAGGTCAAGACTCAGAGATTGAAGGTAGACAAGCTGGAGGAGGAGAACCTCGAGATCCCGAGAATGCGACAAGAACTGAAAAGCAGCAGGACCATGGCTCATGCCAAGGACGTTGAGATCCAGAAGCTCAAGGAACAACTTCAGGACATACAAGGTCGTCACAAGAAACTCCACGTCAACAGGGAAAATCTAGAAGAAGAATTGGAGGAGATCAAGTCCACACAGAAGAAGCCCTAGTGGGGACAATGACCAAGTTCCCGAATAAATTAGCAGTAGTATCCCACCATGAGAGAAATAAAGATGAACATTTTTTAAGTATCTGACCATAACAACTTATGTGGGTGGAGATATTGTGGAATTGATTGAATAAATGAATGTCTGGTTGCTATTATCTTCTGTGTTTATTGAATGGTTGGATAGATGTGATATTCGTAGGCTTGTAGTTATTCCAACCTTGAGAGACGTACATTACGGAAGAATAGTATAAGGCCTTCATATGGGAAAAGCATCAGGAATTGGAAACTCCCGAGCATTGAAGACCTGAAGAAATGAAGACATGGAAACGAAACCATAGTAGAATGGCCCATTACAAACGATAATTTTTTTTCTTTTGAGCTAGGATTTGTTTGTTGATTATGGGTGTGTATTTGCTATCTCTTTCTATATCAAGCAGACCCCGAAAACCTTGAACCCATGGACAAGCTGAACACCAAAGTTATCCGGAGACAATTACAATTTTCCCCAAGGAGATATATTCTTTGTTCTGAGTACCCCTCTTATCCTGCAACTACAGATGACAACTCTTTATGAGTCTTTCCTCAAGGGCCCAGAAACAATCATGACCCTGATAAGTGATCATGATTACCCAAAAATCCTGAGGGGCATGATGAAGCATATTCACCTTGAAGGAGATGCAGTCTACAAAGGCTACCCCTTCATGCAAAAGGGAGTGGAACTTTGGTATGTGGAGGTACACCTCCACCGTATGAAAGGAGTTTGCCCAAAGATGATGGGGTAGTACCTTTTCATCTCAAGGGTACACAAGCAACTTTCTTTGACGCTATTCGTGAAGCAGCCATGGAAGCCATACGCCAGATCGGAGGAATACTTGAAGCGAGACTCTGTTATACTCAGGAATACCTAAGAGAAGTGCATGTAGAGATGATGGAGATACAGCTCAAGGCCACTATGATGAAATAGAAGATTAAAGATTCCAAGGAGCATGTCGCACAATTCCAGTGGGACTGAAGAATCCTCAAGGAGGAAAAATGAATAAAGTTGGAAGTAATGCTTGACCATACCAAACCATGTGGATGGTAGCATTTATAATAAAGTAATTTTTGGAATTTGGATTTAGGAAAAAATGGTTAAAGATGTAATAAAATAATTGATATGAAAATAATATGATTTATGGATGAACTAGTGCATTTTATTTTTAGTGTGGTAGTACTCCGTAAAGCCACATGATCACTGAAGAAAGAAATGTGTTATTCATGACGGTCCATAGAAGGGAGCTGGACCAAATAAGTTGGAGTTTTGTATGATCGTCACTGCAAGGATATGAATAAATGAAATACTATTGGATTTAAAAGAGGTATAATGGGGAATATGGAACATTAATCCTCGAAAGGATGAGTTAAAGATGTGCAAGTGTTTAATTGGGCCCACGACCCACAGGCCCAGGAATTTATAAGGAATCAAGGACTCCAAGAAGAAATTTGGAAGAAGCTATCGACAAACGTTTCATAGGAGGTTACGCAAAACCCCCAAAGTGGAGACGGAACAATAGATGTCTTGTTCAGTTTGCAGAACCAATGGATTTACCCTAACCCTATTCGAGGACAAGAATAATTCTGCAATGCTTGTGAGGATGCCCAAGTGATAGAATACGTGATTCACCTTCAGTGTATGAAGTAATGGTTGAAGTACGGGATGGATTGGCCCCCATACGGGAGACTTCTATCATGAACTATCATATGTTGATGGAAAATCAAAGAGCCCTGAAAACCTTAGAAGAGTGTCGATACAACAAGATAAAAACCTTAGAATGGTAGGACGATTGATCCATGTACCAGCAACCATTGCAAAACGTAGGTCATACGGTCAGACTCAACCCAACCCATCATTCCTGTAGGAGAAACCTGTAATGGTTGACCACCATGAGATCTCGATAGTTGTTTATTGGCGACAGACCTGACAGCTAAGGAGACCCAGTCTCGTAAGAACCTCACCAGGATGAAAGGACACGTGTTTGAGGAAAAGGTTTTGACCCTACCGGAAGAGCCCCAGTGTAGGAGTTACTCCGAAGATGTGAGAAGACCGATAGTGTTCACACTAAGGATGGAGTACATAAGATCTGTTGGAACCATAACCCTGTTTTTAAGTGTGGCAGCACACTAGACCATTCCGATTGATGGATTTGCCAGAAGACCCCCAAACCCTAACCTTTCTTGCTACCCTCTTGAAATCTCGGGGACGAGATTCATTTTAAGTGTGGTAGGTTTGTAATATCCCAAAATTCTAAATTTTGGAATGTTATATTAAATAAATTAGTATGATTGTTTGTTTGATTGATTGACTGAAAGTGAGTGGAATTTGAAATTTTTGAAAGTTGAATGAGAGGGAATAAAAGGACTTTCCCAAAGCCTTCATCTTTGAAATTTGATGTCCATGAATTCAAATTAATTTCATCACAAAACTCTAGAGTGAAGATGATATGACTTCTTCCATTTGAAATGAAAAGAGTCTTGAAAAGATTTGAATTCCATCTTAAAATACTTCAAATTCAAAACTTTATGCAACTCAATGATTTTCAGGAGAGAAGATAAAATGACTTCTTCAATTATATGAAATATGAGTTGGAAGTTAAAAAGAATCAAATTGAAAGTCATTTGAAAGTATTTTGAAACTCCCTTTCAAATTTGGAATTATTTGGATTTTATTCAAATTATTTTTCTCCTAAAAATAAATAAATGGAAATAAGGGTAAAATGATTCCCTTCAATGGAAAATTAGGAGAAAACAATTTTGAAATCATTTTGGTATTTTAAAAATGATTTTGGTTGAGTTTTATTGCAACAGTAGCTCTGTTTGCTTTATTTAAATTTTTGTTGATTTTATTTGGACTAGAAAATATGTTCATGTTCTAGGATTTGTTTTGTGAACATTTTGATATATAATATGCCTATATATAATTATTATTATTATTTGTTTCTTTTTATTTTGTTGTCGGTAAATAGAATAAAAAAAGAAAATCCTCGAACAGTACTAGGCCGAAGCCCAGCACTGCTCCTCTTCTCTCTTCCGGCACCGCACCGGCCAAATGGCCTTTCGGCCCACAGCAGCGCACATGCCCGAAACACCTCCGCCCCGGTCGCCCTATCCCCTCGCACCCTTCCTGCGCTCACTGACGGGTGGACCTCACTGTCGCCTTCCTCCTCCGCACGCAACCGCTGTAGCAGGATCGCGCCGCCGCCGCCGCTGAATCCCGGATCTCTCGGGATTGCGATCCCCGCTCGTCCCCTCCTCCAAGTCGACTTCCCCCTATATATACATCTCCCCCTCGCCCATTCCGCCCTAAAGCCCTAACCCTGACCACCTCTAGATGCCGGAATCGCTCGCCGGAGCAGAGCCCCACCGTCGCGCCATAGCTGCCCTACTGCACCACCGCGATCACCTCACCCCTCCCCGACACCACACGGCAACCCCTCGCTCTGTCTGATCTCCTCGACGACTCCACGGAGCTCGAGCACCCCTGGAAGACCGGCGAGGTCGACCACCGAACGTCATCGCCACCCCGAGCTCGTCGCCGTCCGTCCCCGTCGTCCCCGAGCGCACCGGCGACCATCGTTGGGACCACCTCCAACCGCTGCATCCCCTGGTCTCCTCCACCGACCCCACCGACAACCCGAGCACCGCCAACGACGACGTCTGAGCCGCATCTCCGGTGACCACCCACAGTAAGCCGGCCAACTCCCACCTCCGTTCGATAGTATTTCAACGCTCTAGATTAGATCTATCGAATAGTTAAGTTTTTTTAAACTAGATCGGTTTAGTCCGGTTTACTCCGGTTAGATCGAACCGTGCGACGGTTATTTATTTATTTATTTAGCCGCGGCCGCCGAATACCCTAAGTTTTGGCCACCCGCCCCGTTTTGTTAGCGGACGCCTGCCCCTGGCCAATCAGACCGTGACACATGGCCACTGGCCGATTTGAAGTTTTGTCTATTTTTTCGTTTCTGTTTTGAAAACAGAAATAGTTTCAATCTTATTTTGCTTGTATCTTTTAGTACTTAATGTTTTTGAGTGATTCCAGTTGCACCGTGTCACAAATTTTATGAAGTTTCTGTTTGTGCCATTAGTTTTCAAATTTGAGTAGTTTAAGTTTGAGTTTGATGAAATTTGTTCAAATCACTAATTTGGTCATATTTTGAGTTTTACAAAGTATTTTTGATTGATTCCTTTTGCTACTGCTTTGTTGTTGTTTTGTTTTCCTGTAGCATATAGTTATTTATTTTTAGCTTATTTTAAATTAGGTTTATTGCAAAATAATACTGTTTTTCTTATGTAGTTGATTTAGTCATATAATTAGTGTTTTTAATTATTTTATTTAATTCTTTTTGTAACTTTTTACATGTTGTCATATGTTTCTGTTAGACTACAGTAGATAAATTTTTGTAGATTATTTATTAGTGTTAGCTACTGCTTTTGTATTGCTTGTTTAGTTCAGAGTGATGATTGATAAAGTAGTTTTATTAGTTTTAAAAGTAATTCTTTTTGCCACTTCAAGTTATGTTGTTATTGCTTCTGTTATTTAGGAGTAAATTAGTTTCATAATTATTTTAGTATTGTTTACTTTTGTCGTAGAGTTTTCTTTAGTAGTTTTGTTGAGAAGTTTTCCTTTCTTTTTATTTGGTGTCCCTTGTTGATTTGCATTTTCATTGTTGGTTTTATTATGAGTGTTAGAATTTCTTGTTAGTATGTTTGCTTATATGAATGCTGTGTTTGACTATATAGATTTTCAACGGATGGACGAATAGTTCTACCAGGTCATTATTCTGAGAGCGTTATAATCTTCATCAAGCATACCAGGCAAGTTCACTTTGACCATGCTTTCATACCTATGTTTTTATTGCATTTAGTGGCATCTTTGCAACAACCCTCTAGTAGTGATATTAAATTCTTGTAGTTGAGTAGTATGCATGAGGTAGGAACCCATCACCCTGTTACCAAGCCCGTGACGTTATTTATTTTAATGCTATGCTATAGTAGACAGGGTTTGGTATGAGTGCATGAGAGTGGTGTGAAGAAGGAGGACTCTACATCAATGACAATAACTCCATGATGGCATATGCAAGGACTGCATCTTCAAGGCCTCTTGCAGAAAGCTTCACCCAGACTCAAAGAGACCGAAGAATACTTCATGCCCGGAAGGTTACCTGTGCAACCGCAAGTCACTATGGGCTCTGGCTTGGTTGACCTTAGTTGTGACTTTGGCTGGGACGGTGCTAGCTGATGTAGAACTACGGTAGGATTGGATGAGCACCGGAAGTGGTCATGGGAACTCTTCGGAAGACAATGTTTCGGTCGTCTTGTTCTCAAACGCCCTGAAGTGCGAGAATGTAAAAGAGGGATCGAATCTTGCGGGTAAAGTGTACAAACCTCTGTAGAGGGTTAAAACCTAATCGATTAGCCGTGTCCCCGGTTACGGAAAACTTGAGCCTCTGGACTTGGATCTATCTCGAAACTCTCAACACCGGATCAAAAACTTAATTGTGGGCAACTTATGATGATTTGGGCCATGAGACATCGGTTGGCGTAACCATGTCGTGATAGGAAACTCCATAGTGCAGACTCCTAATATTCCTTTGATGTAGGGAAAATAAAACCAGCTTTTATGCAAAACAACTCAGACACAGAGCCACAAAGCCATATTGCATATAGCATAGTTTTATCATCTGTTTCTCATATTGTGATCTCGCCGGTACATTCAATGTACTGACCTACATGGCTGCAACTTATGATGTTGCAGATACTTTCTTCCGACGAGTAAGAGTACGGTACAGGGTTACGGTCTACACTCAACTTGCCGATGGCGTTGATGGGACTCCACACCCGACTATTTTGTTTCTGCTGTGACTTATGAGGTATATATCCATTTTACGTTATTCATACATGTGATTGCACTTTGATATATACATTGATGTACTGTGTGTGCCAGCATACTGATCCAGGGATGGCACAGATACACAGAGGCTTGACCGTCTGAGGCCTGGTCGCTACAAGCATGATGCAAAATGGATGTATCAACTCCTCGTGGGTGGTGGGTGGCCCCCCTCAGGTATTTCTTCTGCTGAATATTTTTTATTAATTCCCAAAATGACTTTCGTGGAGTTTCATGACTTTTGGAGCTACGCAGAATAGGTCTCAAATATTTGCTCCTTTTCCAGCCCAGAATCCCAGCTACCAGCATTCTACCTCTTTATGTAAACCTTGTAAAATAAGAGAGAATAGCCATAAGTATTGTGACATAACATGTAATAACATCCCATAATGCAATAAATATTGATATAAAAGCATGATGCAAAATGGACGTATCAACTCCCCCAAGCTTAGACCTCGCTTGTGTTCAAGCGGAAGCCGCTATCGAAAAATATGTTCATAAGTTTAGAGATAGAGGTGTCGATAAAAATAAAATACGGACATGAGGGCATCATTATCATTCTTATAACAGCAATATATATATATATTGTCATATGATTTATTATGCTCAAGTAACAATCTATTCACAATGTCAAGTATGATTCAGAAACTTCATTGAGAACTAACAAACTATGATCTCGGTCATTGAAGCAATTTCAATTTATCATAACATCAGAAAGAGTCAATATAAGAGCTTTTCAGCAAGTCCACATACTCAACTATCATTTAGTCTTTCACAACTGCTAACACTCACGCAATACTTATGGTTATGGAGTTTTAATCGGACACAGAGAAAGATAGGTGCTTATAGTGTTGCCTCCCAACCTTTTACCTCAAGGGTAATGTCAACAATAATAGTTCATGCTAACTTACATCCAATTGGACATATATATCAGGATCTTTCCAACACGAGGTGCTTTCCAAAGGATAAAATAAAAAGGAATGGTGAAGATCACCATGACTCTTGCATAATGTAAAAGATGGAAGTAAAAGATAGGCCCTTCACAGAGGGAAGCAGATGTTGTCATGTGCTTTTATGGTTGGATGCACGAAATCTTAATACAAAAGAATGTCACTTTATATTGCCACTTGTGATATGGACCTTTATTATGCAGTCCATCGCTTTTATTACGTCCATAACACAAGATCGTATAAAGCTTATTTTCTCCACACTAATAAGTCATACATATTTAGAAAGCAATTTTTATTGCATGCAACATGACAACTTACTTGAAGGATCTTACTCAATCCATAGGTAGATATGGTGGACTCTCATGGCAAAACTGGGTTTAAGGATATTTGGAAGCACAAGTAGTATCACTACTTGGTGCAAGGAATTTCTCTAGCATGAGGGGGAAAGACAAGATCAACATGTTTGGATGATCCATGACAATATACTTTAACTGAGATGTGAGAAAACATAACGCATTACGTTGTCTTCCTTGTCCAACGTCAACTCTTTAGCATGTCATACTTTAATGAGTGCTCACAATCATAAAAGATGTCCAAGATAGTATATTTATATGTGAGAACCTCTCTTTCTTTATTACTTCCTATTAATTGCAACGATGACCAAAACTATGTTTGCTAACTCTCAACAACTTTTAATCATCATACTCTCTATGTGTCAAGTCATTACTTTCCATAAGATCAATATGATCTCTTGATTTCTTTTTACTCTTTTATGCACTTAAGATCATAGCAAGATAGCAAAGCCCTTGACTCAACACCAATCTTTATTATATATAGCTCACGGACTCGATTACATAGAGGGATCACAAAGAAAAACTCAAAACTAATTCATACCAAAACTTTATTCTACTAGATCAAGATATTACCAAAAGGATTGAACTAAGAAAAATAGTAAAGGTAGGAGTATGATGGTGATACGATACCGGGGCACCTCCCCCAAGCTTGGCAGTTGCCAAGGGGAGCGCCCATACCCATGTGATTATGTCCTCGGAGGTGGTGATGATGGAGTTGTTGATGATGTAGGCTTGTCGTCCGTCTTCCAAGGCATAGGCTCACCATCATAGAAGGATGATCGAGTCTACGGGATCCTCAAGTCTGCAGCCAAACTCATCCTCTTGAATCTATATTCATACACACAGTTTTGGTTTTGCAGGTCATAGATATGGGCTTGGAGGTGCTCGATTTTCTCATGAAGCTTGAAGATGGTCTCCCCAATGTTCTTGGCGTCCAGCTTGTGGTTGTTGGTGAACTCCGCGATCATCATCTGGTTAGCGTTAAGTCTGTGCTCCACCATCCCTTGGCACTTGAAAACTTGTTGTTCCATCTAGTACTTCTTGGTCCCTCCACATCGCGGATGTGCAGCACCCCCTCACGCATCTCAATGATTTGAGGGTGATGCAGCACCTCCACGAGGTAGGGGTTGATGACCCTCTCAAAA
Source organism: Triticum aestivum (assembly GCF_018294505.1). Taxonomy (NCBI): domain Eukaryota; kingdom Viridiplantae; phylum Streptophyta; class Magnoliopsida; order Poales; family Poaceae; genus Triticum; species Triticum aestivum. Next base: position 599,840,999 of record NC_057810.1, read on the forward strand.
AACTTGTCCTTGGGGGCGCTTGAAGACGTCATGGTGCTCTAGATCTGTCAGAAAAACAACTCGAAACAAAGACATAGGACATTTGCGTGATACGGTGGTCAAAACCTTCGGGAGATTATATAATGAATTTTTACCGACCAAAAGGAGTATCATGCAAGAAAACGGAGTCCGGAGAGCACACGAGGTACCCACGAGGTAGGGGACGCGCCTAGGGGGGTAGGGCGCACCCTCCACCCTCGTGGATGCATAGTGTCCTTCCCGGACTACTTCTTATTTTCCTATTTTTCTTAAATATCCCAAAACGGAGAAAAATTGCTATTAGAACTGTTTTGGAGTCGGTTTACTTACCGTACCACATACCTATTCCTTTTTGGAGTCCGAAACGTTCTGGAAAGTGTCCCTTATGTACTCCTCCGAGGTTACGGTTTCAATAACATTAGTTTTAACATTTATTGGGTTACCTGAGATATAATGTTTGATTCTTTGACCGTTCACCACCTTTGGATTTGTGCCTTTGAATTTGTTGATTTTTATGGCACTGGAATGATAGACCTCCTCGATAACGTAAGGGCCTTCCCATTTAGAGAGAATTTTTCCTACAAAAAATCTTAAACTAGAATTGAAAAGCAAAACATAATCACCTACATTAAACTCACGCTTTTGTATCCTTTTGTCATGCCATCTTTTGACCTTTTCTTTAGACAGTTTGGCATTCTCATAGGCTTGGGTTCTCCATTCATCAAGTGAGCTAATGTCAAGTAACCTCTTCTCACCGGCAAGTTTGAAATCATAATTGAGCTCCTTAATGGCCCAATATGCCTTATGTTCAAGTTCGAGAGGTAAGTGACATGCTTTTCCATAGACCATTTTATATGGAGACATACCCATAGGATTTTTATATGCAGTACTATAAGCCCATAATGCATCATCAAGTTTCTTGGACCAATTCTTTCTAGATCTATTAATAGTCTTTTGCAAAATTAATTTGAGCTCTCTGTTACTCAATTCTACTTGACCACTAGACTATGGGTGATATGGAGATGCAATTCTATGATTAACATCATACTTAGCAAGCATTTTACGAAAAGTGCCATGAATAAAATGTGAACCACCATCAGTCATTAAGTATTTAGGGACTCCAAACCTCGGAAAAATAATCAACATACCATGGAGCAGTACGAGAAGCATTTATGACAGCTAATTGTTCATCAGGAAAGCTATCATTAATAGGTAGTGGGTCATCAAGAACATTCTCTAACCTAGACAAGTTGTCTGCAATGGGTTTCTCAGCTCCCTTTCTATCAATAATATGCAAATAAAATTCTTGTAGCAAGAGAACCCATCTAATAAGTCTAGGTTTAGCATCTTTCTTTTCCATAAGATATTTAATAGCAGCATGATCAATGTGAACAGTTACTTTAGAATCAACAATGTAAGGTCTAAACTTATGACAAGCAAATACAACTGCTAAGAATTCTTTTTCAGTAGTAGCATAATTTCTCTGGGCAGTGTCTAGAGTTTTACTAGCATATTGAATAACATTTAGTTTCTTATCAACTCTTTGTCCTAGAACAACACCTATAGCATAACCGCTAGCATCACACATAATTTCAAAGGGTAAATTCCAATCAGATGGCTGAACAATAGGTGCAGAAATCAAAGCTTTCTTAAGAATTTCAAATGCTTCTGCACTATCATCATCGAAGACAAAAGGAATATCTTTTTTTAATAGATTAGTAAGAGGCCTAGAGAGTTTAGAAAAGTCCTTAATGAACCTCCTATAAAAACCGGCATGACCAAGGAAACTTATACCTTTAATGTCCATGGGACACGACATCTTTTCAATAGCATCAACCTTAGCTTTATCAACTTCAATACCTCTTTCAGAAATTTTATGCCCCAAGACAATACCTTCATTAACCATAAAGTGGAACTTCTCCCAATTCAAAACAAGACTAGTATCTTCACATCTCTGCAAAACTCGATCAAGGTTGCTCAAGCAATCATCAAAAGAGGATCCATAAACGGAGAAATCATCCATGAATACCTCACAAATCTTTTCACAAAAGTCAGAGAATATAGCCATCATGCATCTTTGAAAGGTAGTAGGTGCATTACATAAACTAAAAGGCATACGTCTATAAGCAAAGGTACCAAAAGGGCAAGTAAAAGTGGTCTTTTCTTGATCCTCTGATGACACAGGTATTTGAGAGAAACCAGAGGAACCATCTAGAAAGCAGAAATGTGTATGTTTGGATAATCTTTCTAGCATTTGATCAATAAAAGGCAAAGGGTAATGATCTTTCTTAGTAGCTTTATTTAATTTGCGGAAATCAATTACCATCCTATAACCTGTAATAATTATTTGCGGGATCAATTCATCTTTATCATTAGGAACGAAAGTAATACCTCCCTTCTTAGGGACACAATGGACATGACTTACCCACTGACTATCTGCAACGGGAAAAATTATACCTACCTCAAGGAGCTTTAGTATTTCCTTTCTTACCACTTCTTTCATCTTAGGATTTAATCGTCGTTGGTGATCAATAACTGGTTTGGCATCTTCTTCCAGTTTTATTTTGTGTTGGCATAGAGTGGGACTAATGCCTTTAAGATCATCAAGAGTATATCCAATAGCAGCACGGTGCTTCTTTAGAGTTTCAATAATCTTTCCTCTTCCTGCTCTGAAAGGTTAGCACTAATAATAACATGATATATCTTCTTTTCATCAAGATAAGCATATTTAAGAGTATCAGGTAATGGTTTAAGCTCAAACACGGGATCATCCTTGGCTGGTGGATGATCCCCTAGTATTTCAACAGGCAAGTTGTGTTTCAAAATAAGTCCCTGTTTAAAGAATACTTCATCTATTTCCCTTCTTTCATTCATAAACATATCATTTTCATGGTCTAGCAAATATTGTTCTAAAGGATCATTAGGAGGCACCGCAATAGAAGCAAGACCAATAATTTCATCCTTACTAGGCAATTCTTTATCATGGAGTTGTCTATGAAACTTAGCAAAATTAAACTCATGAGACATATCCCCTAACCCAATAGTAACAACATCCTTTTCGCAATCAATCTTAGAATTAACAGTATTCAAGAAAGGTCTACCAAATATGATGGGACAAAAGTCATCTTGTGGGGAACCAAGAACAAGAAAATCAGCAGGATATTTAACTTTCCCACACAAGACTTCAACATCTCTAACAATCCCAATTGGTGAAATAGTATCTCTATTGACAAGCTTAATTGTAACATCAATTTCTTCTACCTCAGCAGGTGCAATATCATGCATAATTTCTTCATATAAGGAATAAGGTATTGCACTAGCACTAGCACCCATATCACATAAGCCATGATAACAATGATCTCCTATTTTAACAGAAATAATAGGCATGCCTACAACGGGTCTATGTCTCTTAGCATCGGGTCTAGCAATTCTAGCAGCTTGATCACAGAAATAAATGACATGCCCATCAATATTATCAGCCAAGAGATCTTTAACCATAGCAATATTAGGTTCAACTTTAATTTGCTCAGGTGGTGTATATGTTCTAGTATTACTCTTACGAACAATAGTTGAAGCTTTAGCATGATCCTTTATCCTGACAGGGAAAGGTGGTTTCTCAATATAATTAGTAGGAACAATAGGATCATTATAAGTGATAGTCTTTTCTTCAACTGCAATAGGTGCAACTACTTTTACTTTAGCGGGAGGATTATATTTAAACCACTTCTCCCTAGGGAGATCAACGTGAGTAGCAAATGATTCACAGAAAGAAGCTACTATCTCAGAGTCAAGTCCATATTTAGTGCTAAATCCACGAAAAGCATCGGTATCCATAAAAGATTTAACACAATCAAACTTAGGTGTCATACCTGACTCCTTACCATCGTCGGAATCCCGATCTTCAGAGTTGCATTTAATTCTTTCCAATAAATCCCATTTGAATTCAATAGTCTTCATCATAAAAGACCTAGCACAAGAAGTATCAAGCATGGTGCGATTGTTGAGAGATAGCCGAGCATAAAAGTTTTGAATAATCATTTCTCTGGAGAGCCCATGATTGGGGCATGAATATAACATTGACTTAAGCCTCCCCCAAGCTTGAGCAATGCTTTCTCCTCCGTGAGGCCAAAAATTATATATATAATTATGATCACGATGAACAAGATGCAGAGGATAAAACTTCTGGTGAAATTCCAATCTCATTCATTTATAGTCCCAGGATCCCATATCATCACATAGCCTATACCATGTCAATCCGTCTCCCTTCAAAGATACAGGGAAAACCTTCTTCTTAATAACATCATCGGGCATACCTGCAAGCTTAAATAATCCACAAACTTCATCCACATAGATAAGGTGTAAATCGGGATGCAATGTTCCATCTCCTACAAAGGGATTAGCTAGCAGTTTCTCTACCATACCCAAAGGAATTTCGAAGTAAACATTTTCAGTAGGTTCAGTAGGTTGAGGAGCAACTCTTTGCTCTACTTGTCGAGGTGAAGATACCCCGAACAAGCCCCTCAAAGGATTATGTTCCATAGTAACAAGTGACAGTAAATTTCAGCACACTATATAAATGTTTCCTTACCAAGTTCCAGTTACCAAAGGCGCTTCACTCCGCGGCAACGGCGCCAGAAAAGAGTCTTGATGAACCACAAGTGTAGGAGATCTATCGTAGTCCTTTTGATAACTAAGAGTGTCTAACCCAACGAGGAGCAAAAGGAAATGGCAAGCAGTTTTCAGTAAGGTATTCTCTGCAAGCACTGAAATTGTAGGTAACAGATAGTTTTGTGATAAGATAATTTGTAATGGGTAGCAAGCAATGAAAGTAAATAAGGTACAGCAAGATGGCCCAATCCTTTTTGTAGCAAATGACAAGCCTGAACAAGTTCTTATAATGAGAAAAGCGCTCGCGAGGACACATGGGAATTATCGTCAAGCTAGTTTTCATCACGCTCATATGATTCGCGTTCGTTACTTTGATAATTTGATATGTGGGTGTACCGGTGCTTGGGTGCTGCCCTTTCCTGGACAAGCATCCCACTTATGATTAACCCCTATTGCAAGCATCCACAACTACGAAAGAAGTATTAAGGTAAACCTAACAATAGCATGAAAAAAGTGGATCCAAATCAGCCCCTTATGAAGCAACTTACAAACTAGGGTTTAAGCTTCTGTCACTCTAGCAACCCTTCATCTACTTATTACTTCCCAATTCCTTCCTCTAGGCCCAAATAATGGTGAAGTGTCATGTAGTCGACATTCACATAACACCACTAGAGGAGAGACAACATACATCTCATCAAAATATCAAACGAATACCAAATTCACATGACTACTTATAGCAAGACTTCACCCATGTCCTCAGGAACAAACGTAACTACTCACAAAGCATATTCATGTTCATAATCAGAGGAGTATTAATATGCATTAAGGATATGAACATATGATCTTCCACCAAATAAACCAACTAGCATCAACTACAAGGAGTAATCAACACTACTAGCAACCCACAGGTAGCAATCTGAGGTTTTGGTACAAAGATTGGATACAAGAGATGAACTAGGGTTTGAGAGGAGATGGTGCTGGTGAAGATGTTGATGGATATTGACCCCCTCCCGATGAGAGGATCGTTGGTGCTGACGATGGTGATGATTTCCCCCTCCCGGAGGGAAGTTTCCCCGGACGAACAACTCCACCAGAGCCCTAGATTGGTTCCGCCAAGGTTCCGCCTCGTGGAGGCGGAGTTTCCTCCCATAAGCTTGCTTATGATTTTTTCTAGGGTAAAAGACTTCATATAGCAGAAGATGGGCTCCAGATGGCTGCCAGGTGGCCCACGAGGCAGGGGGCGCGCCTAGGGGGGTAGGGCGCGCCCCCACCCTCGTGGGTGGTGGGTGCCCACCCTCAGGTATTTCTTCTGCTGAATATTTTTTATTAATTCCCAAAATGACTTTCGTGGAGTTTCAGGACTTTTGGAGCTATGTAGAATATGTCTCCAATATTTGCTCCTTTTCTAGCCCAGAATCCCAGCTGCCGGCATTCTCCCTCTTTATCTAAACCTTGTAAAATAAGAGAGAATAGCCATAAGCATTGTGACATAACGTGTAATAACAGCCCATAATGCAATAAATATCGATATAAAAGCATGATGCAAAATAGACGTATCAGTACCTTGCCATGAGTTTGGCAAGGGGGTACAATAGTGATCCAGGAGTAGATCACTGGACAATAGTCAAAATTATCCTTAGTTACCTAAGAGGACTAAGGAAATATTTCTCGGTTATGGAGGTGATAAAGAGTTCGTCATAAAGAGTTACATCGATGCAAGCTTTGACACTGATTCATATGACTCTAAGTCTCAATCTAGATACATATTGAAAGTGAGGGCAATTAGCTAGAGTAGTTCCATGCAGAGCATTGTAGACATAGAAATTTGCAAAATACATACAGATCTGAATGTGACAAACCCATTGACTAAACTTCTCTCACAAGTAAAACATGATCACACCTTAGTACTCTTTGGGTATTAATCACATGGTGATGTGAACTAGATTATTGACTCTAGTAAATTCTTTGGGTATTGGTCACATGACGATGAGAACTATGGATGTTAATCACATGGTGATGTGAACTAGATTATTGACTCTAGTGCAAGTGCGAGACTGATGGAAATATTCCCTAGAGGCAATAATAAAATGGTTGTTATTATATTTCCTTAATCATGATAAAGGTGTATTATTGATGCTAGAATTCTATTGATTGGAAACTTAAATACATGTGTAAATACATAAACAAATACTGTGTCCCTAGTAAGCCCCTACAAGACTAGCTCGTCTATCAAACATGGTTAAGGTTTCATAACCATGGACATGTGTTGTCATTTGATAACGGGAGCACATCATTAGGAGAATGATGTGATGGAAAAGACCCATCCGTTAGCTTAGCATATTGATCGTTCAGTTTATTGCTATTGCTTTCTTAATGTCAAATACATATTCCTTCGACTATGAGATTATGCAACTCCCGGATACCGGAGGAATACCCTGTGTGCTATCAAACGTCAAAACGTAACTGGGTGATCATAAAGATGCTCTACAAGTATCTCTGAAGGTGTTTGTTGAGTTGGCATAGATCGAGATTACGATTTGTCACTCCGAGTATCGGAGAGGTATCTCTGGGCCTCTCGATAATACACATCATAAGAAGCCTTGCAAGAAAAGTGACTAATGAGTTAGTTGCAAGACGATATATTATGGAACGAGTAAAGAGACTTGACGGTAACAAGATTGAACTAGGTATGAAGATACCGATGATCGAATCTCGGGCAAGTAACATACCGATAGACAAAGGGAATCACGTATGTTGTCATAAGGTTCGATTGATAAAGATCTTCATAGAAGATGTAGGAGCCAATATGGGCATCTAGGTTCCGCTATTGGTTATTTACCGGAGAGGTGTCTCGGTCATGTCTACATAGTTCTCGAACCCATAGGGTCCGCACGCTTAACGTTCGTTGACGATTAGTGTTATATGAGTTATATGATTTGGTGACCGAATGTTGTTCAGAGTCCCAGATGAGATCATGGACATGACAAGGAGTCTCGAAATGGTCGAGAGGTAAATATTGATATATAGGATGATGGTATTCGGACACCGGAGGTGTTCCGGAGTGCACCGGGTAGTCATCGGGTCACCGGAAGGGGTTCCGGACACCCCCCGGTAAGTGTATGGGCCTAATGGGCCAAAGGAGGGGACAGACTAACCCAGTACGGGGCTGCCCACCCCTCTCCTTTGCTGGTTTGCCCTAGGGGAAGGAAAGGGGAGGGGTGGCTCCTCCTGCCTTTCCCTCCTCAGGAGAGAAAGGAAAGGGGGGCACCTCCTCCTTCCTTCTTCCCGCACTTATATAAGGAAGGGGGCGCCACTTGGGGAGGACCCAGGATTTGGCCTACTTGGGGGAACCTCATGGCTGCTCCCTCCTCCCCCACCTATATATATGTGCGAAGGGGGGCACCTAGCACACCACAATATTGTCTTAGCCGTGTGCGACGCCCCCCTCTCCACCGTTTACACCCTCAGTCAGATTTTCATAGTGCTTAGGCGAAGCCCTGCGGAGATAGCTTCACCATCACCGCCACCACGCTGGCGTGCTGCCGGAAGTCATCCACTACCTTGCCGTCTCGCTAGATCAAGAAGGCAGAGGACGTCACCGAGCTGAACGTGTGCTGAACGCAGAGGTGTCGTACGATCGGTACTCCATCGGTTGGAGCGCGAAGAAGTTCGACTACATCAACGGCGTTAACAAATGCTTCCGCTTAAGGTCTACGAGGGTGCATAAACACACTCTCCCCTCTCTTTGCTATGCATATCCATGGATAGATCTTGCATGTGCGTAGATTTTTTTTGTTTTGCATGCAAGGTTTCCCAACAGGTCTTTCTCAAACAACCCTGCAATCAAAATACAAAGAGTCTCTTGTGTCCCCAACACACCCAATACTATTGTTAGTTGTATAGGTGCACTAGTTTGACAAAAAGATGATGATATATGTGTAATATGGATAGTATATATAGGGTCTTGTAATCTAAAATAATAAAAACAGCAAGGTAGCAAGTGATAAAAGTGAGCACACATGGTATTGCAATGCTTGGAAACAAGGCCTAGGGTTCATACTTTCACTAGTGCAATCTCTGAATAGTGCTAACATAACTGAATCATATAACAATCCCTGAACGTGCGACAGAGAGTCTCTCCAAAGTTCCTATCAAAGAAAGTAGGAAAAAATGTGTATCAACCCCTATGCCTAGATTACCCTAATGTCACCACGGGAATCCGCAAGTTGATTACCAAAACATATATCAAGTGACTCAATTGAGTACCCCATTGTCACCACAGGTATCCACATGCAAGACATACATCAAGTGATCTCAAACTCCAAAATATTCAATCCAAATCAATGAAGCCTCAAAGAGCAAGACTCAATTTATCATAACAATATAGAGGGAGAAGAATACCATATGATCCAACTATATTAACAAAGCTAATGGTACATCAAGATCATGCCCTATCAAGATCACGAGAGAGAGAGAGAGAGATCAAACACATAGCTATTGGTACATACCCTCAGCCCCAGGAGTGAACTACTCCCCCCTCATCATGGAGGCTACCGGGATGATGAAGATGGCCTCTAGTGATGATTTCCCCCTACGGAAGGGTGTCGGAAAAGGGCTCCAGATGAGATCGCTTTGGATAGAGGCTTGCGGCGGCGACATAAAAGTTCTAGGATTTATAAGAATTTTCAGCGTTGGAATCACGCCAAAAGGAGTCCCGAGGAGCCCACAAGCTCACATGGCACTCCCTAGGTGGGCGGCGCACCGTGTGAGCTTGTGCCCTCTTCATGGGTCTTCTGGGCCTTCCTCGAAGCTTCGGGGGCCTCTTATGTTCCAAACAATCACCGTAAATTTTTATCATGTTTGGACTTCGTTTGGTATGGTTTTTCTGCGAAACATAGAAATGGGCAAAAAAATGGGAACTGACACTCAACACTAAGTTAATAGGTTAGTCCATAAAAAACTATAAAAGTGCACCAAAACCATATAAAATTGTTGTAAACATGGCATGAATACTCCATAAATTATAGATACATTGGAGGTGTATCAGCATCCCAAGCTTAATTCATGCTCGTCCTCGAGTAGGTAAATGATAAAAGAAATAATTTATGAAGTTTTAATGCTAGAATAATGCATAAGTTTGATCAATTATAATTTCAATCACTTTTCCTAGTAAGAAAAATAACAACTCTTTCTCAAAAACTCATCATGATAAAGTAGCAATCAATTCACATGTCATGGCTCAAACAATGCACTCTCTTGAAACTTAACAACCTATGTTCTTAGTCACCAAATGATTATAAATCATATTATCTTAGGAAAAGTCTAAGTAAGAGCCCCACATACTCAATTATCATATAGTCTTCTATGATTGCTAGTACTCAAAGAATATTTTTAGAACAAACAACATCCATAAAACACAGAGGAAGATATGGGATTAATGTTTCGCCTCCCAACTTATTTATCATAGAGATAATTGTCAATAATAATAATCATGATCAAATATATTTGACTAGATATATGTGTCTGGATCTTTCACCACCACATGGTGCTTGCCAAGTGGAGAATAATTGAGGTTGGAATAAGAAGTTGAATCAACATGAAAAGTAAATAGACAGTCCCTCCGCATAGGGAAGCATGGATTTGCTAATGTGCGAGAGCCCATAGCTAAAAACAGAGATAATTTCATTTGAGAGGTGTACTTTTGCTATCAACAGTTTAATGACAAAGTTTTCAATATCTTCCATGCTAAACACATTAATGGCGGTTCCCATGCTTTCACACCCCCTCCACCATACCAACACAAACCATGGCTAGCCAAATCCATGGGTGCCTACCAACTTTTAAATTTTAAGGGGGTGTCCTCTATAAATTTTATAATTATCTTAGTTCGGTACTGGGTATTCCTATTACTAGCCTCCCTCAAATTCGACAAGTGAATAAACTCTCATCGATGAGTAAAATATGAAGGAAATATTCCCTAGAGGCAATAATAAAGTTGTTATTTATATTTTTCTGATTCATGATAAAGGTTTATTATTCAAGCTAGAATTGTATTGATCAGAAACTTAAATACATGTGTGAATACATAAACAAATACCGTGTCCCTAGTAAGCCTCTACTAGACTAGCTCGTTGATCAAAGATGGTTAAGGTTTCTTAACCATAGACATGTGTTGTCATTTGATAACGGTATCACATCATTAGGAGAATGATGTGATGGACAAGACCCATCCATTAGCTTAGCATATTGATCGATCAGTTTATTGCTATTGCTTTCTTAATGTCAAATGCATATTCCTTCGACTATGAGATTATGCAATTCCCAGATACCGGAAGAATACCTTGTGTGCTATCAAACTTCACAATATAACTGGGTGATCATAAAGATGCTCTATAGGTATCTCCGAAGGTGTTTGTTGAGTTGGCATAGATCGAGATTAGGATTTGTCACTCCGAGTATCGGAGAGGTTTCTCTGGGCCCTCTCGGTAATACACATCATAAGAAGCCCTTGCAAGCAAAGTGACTAATGAGTTAGTTACTTGATGATGTATTACAGAACGAGTAAAGAGACTTGCCAGTAACAAGATTGAACTAGGTATGAAGATAACGATGATCGAATCTCGGGCAAGTAACATACCGATGGACAAAGGGAATTATGTATGTTGTCATAAGGTTTGACCAATAAAGATCTTTGTATATATAATATGTAGGAGACAATATGGGCATCTGGGTTCCGCTATTGGTTATTGACCGGAGAAGTGTCTCGGTCATGTCTACATAGTTCTCGAACCCGTAGGGTCCGCACGCTTAACATTCGTTGACGATATAGCTAGAGTTATAGGAGTTATATGATTTGGTGACCAAATGTTGTTTGGAGTCCTAGATGAGATCACGGACATTACGAGGAGTCTCTAAATGGTCGAGAGGTAAATATTGATATATAGGATGATGGTATTCGGACACCGGAAGTGTTCCGAAGTGCACCGGGTAGTCATCGGGTCGCCGGAAGGGGTTTCGGATATCCCCGGTAAGTGTATGGGCCTAATGGGCCAAAGGAGGGGATAGACCAGCCCACTAAGGGGCTGGCGGGCCCCTCTTCTTGGTTGGCTGGCCCTAGGGGAAGGAAAGGGGAGGGGTGGCCCCTCCTGCCTTTCCCTCCTCATGAGAGAAAGGAAAGCGGGGGGCACCTCCTCCTTCCTTCCTCCCGCACTTATATAAGGAAGGGGGGCGCCACTTGGTGAGGACCCCGAGTAGGATTCGGCCTACTTGGGGGCACCTCCTGGCTGCTCCCTCCCCCTACCTATATATATGTGGGAGGGGGGCGCGTAGCACAACACACCATTGTCTTAGCCGTGTGCGGCGCCCCCCTCCACCGTTTACACCGCCGGTCATATTTTCGTAGTGCTTAGGAGAAGCCCTACGGAGATAGCTTCACCATCACCGTCGTGCTGCCAAAACTCATCCACTACCTCGCTGTCTTGCTGGATCAAGATGGCGGAAGATGTCACCGAGCTGAACGTGTGCTCAACGCGGAGGTGTCGTACATTCGGTACTCGATCGGTTGGAGCACGAAGAATTTCGACTACATCAACCACGTTAACAAACGCTTCCGCTTACGTTCTACAAGGGTACATGTACACACTCTCTCCTCTCATTGCTATGCATCTCCATGGATAGACGTTGCGTGTGCGTAGAATTTTTTTTGTTTTCTATGCAACGTTTCCCAACAAATTACACTTAGCACGAAACATATTGACTATCCTATCGCTCCATGAGCGGTACCAGCACACAAAACAAAATTTTATTTCAAGGTTTTAGAGATGACACATGCAAATTTACTCGGAATGGCAGGGTAATACCGTATATAGGTAGATATGATGGACACTTTATGGCATGAAACTAGGTTTAAGGGTTTGGATGTACAAGCAGTATTCCCCTATAGTACAGAAATTTTGGCTAGCAAAATTATAAACAAGCACCACATGTTGGAGGATCCATAACAATATAACTTCTATTCAAATATACCCAAACATAACTCATTGCATTGTCTTCCTTGTCCAACTTCAACTTATTTGGTCGAGTTTGAAAATAATTAATGGGTATTCACAATCATAAAAGATGTCCAAGATAATATATTTTTATGTGAAATTTCTCTTCATTATACTGAACTTTCATGAATTGCTTTTATGACCAGTATTGTGATTGTCAAATTTAAATAGATTTTACTTTCTAAACCCAATTTGAAACTATTACTAAGCATATGGAGAGTGTATAATTTCGGATTTATGATATTCAATTCATTCAACAATTTGCTCTTAGATATAAGTGAAGCACAAGAGTGAATGACAAACTACTCCAAATGATATAAGTGAAGAACGAAGAGTGGCTAAGTAAATAGGTAGCTTTATAAAGACTCTCTCCAATTCAAAAAATCAGATCTAGGAATTATTTCAAACAACAACAAAAAAAATAACACTTCAAGAATAAGACATTTCATGTGAACAAATAGAAATTTAGGTTCAACTAAGACTAACCGATAGTTGTTGATGAAGAGAGATGGGATGCCTACTGGGGCATCCCCAAGCTTAGACGCTTGAGTCTTCCTTGAATATTACCTCGGGGTGCCTTGGGCATTAATACGTCCATTTTTGCTTCATGTTTTCCTATTGATATTTATTGCATTATGGACTATTATTTCACGTTATGATACAAATCTTATGCCTTTTCTCTCTTATTTTGCAAGTTTCACATGAAGAGGAAGATTGCCGGCAGATGGAATTCTGGACCAGAAAGGGCTATATCGGAGACACCTTTTCTGCATAACTCCAAATGACCTAAAAATTGATGAAGAATTATTTTGGAATATATAAAAATTATTGGCAAAAGAATCATCAGAATAGGGCCCACCAGGCAGCCACAAGCCTGGGGGGAGCGCCCATTGGACTTCTGGGGTCCCTAGCAAGCCTCCGAGCCCATCTTCTTCTACAAGGTGCCATTTGACCTAGAAAAAAAATCAGAAGGATGGTTTCGGAACGAAGCACCGCCATCTCAAGGCGAACTTGGCTAGGAGACTGGGAAAGAGAGGGCGAATAAAACGGCAAGGGTGAAGTGGGGGAGAGGAAAACGAGAGGCAAATGGCAAATACTGTAATGCAAGGGAGATAAGTTTGTGATGGGTACTTAGTATGTCTTGACTTGAGCGAAGACCTCCCTGGCAATGGTGCCAGAAATCCTTCTTGCTACGTCTTGAGCTTGCGTTGGTTTTTCCCTTGAAGAGTAAAGGGTGATGCAGCAAAGTAGCATAAGTATTTCCCTCAGTTTTTTAGAACCAAGGTATCAATCCAGTAGGAGGCTCCTCAAAAGTCCCACGCACCTACACAAACAAACAAGAACCTCGCAACCAACGCGATAAAGGGGTTGTCAATCCCTTCACGGTAACTTGCAAAAGTGAGATCTGATAGCGATAATAAGATCAGATAAATATTTTTGGTATTTTTATGATATAGATTGGAAAGTAAAAGATGCAAATAAAAGTAGATGAAAAACTTATATGATAAAAGATAGACCCGGGGGCCATAGGTTTCACTAGTGGCTTCTCTCAAGATAGCATAAGTATTACAGTGGGTGAACAAATTACTGTCGAGTAATTGATAGAAAAGCGCATAGTTATGAGATTATCTAGGCATGATCATGTATATAGGCATCACGTCCGTGAAAAGTAGATCGAAATGATTCTGCATCTACTACTATTACTCCACACATCGACCGACTCCTGCCTGCATCTAGAGTATTATGTTCATGAATAACAGAGTAATGCATTAAGAAAGATGACATGATGTAGAGGGATAAACTCATGCAATATGATATAAACCCCATCTTTTTATCCTCGATGGCAACAATATAATACGAGCCTTGCTGCCCCTGCTATCACTGGGAAAGGACACTGCAAGATTGAACCCAAAGCTAAGCACTTCTCCCATTGCAAGAAAGATCAATCTAGTAGGCCAAACCAAACTGATAATTGAAGAGAATTGCAAAGATAACTTAATCTCACATAAAAGAATTCAGAGGAGATTCAAATATTTCTCATAGATAAACTTGATCATAAACCCACAATTCATCGGATCTCGACAAACACACCGCAAAATGATTTACATCAAATAGATCTCCAAGAAGATCAAGGAGAACTTTGTATTGAGATTCAAAGAGAGAGAAGAAGCCATCTAGCTAATAACTATGGACCAAAGGTCTGTGGTAAAATACTCACAACTCATTGGAGAGGCCTTGGAGATGATGTAGAGGCCCTCCATGGTCGATTCCCCCTCCGGCGGAGCGCCGGCGAAGGCTCCAAGATGGGATCTCGCGGATACAGAAGGTTATGGCGGTGGAAATAGTTTTAAATGGTGCTCCTGGATGTTTTCGGGGTACGTGGATATATGTAGGAGGAAGAAGTAGGTCAGTTGACGCTCGAGAGGCCCACAAGGGTGGGGGGCACACCCACCCCAGGGGGCACGCCGGGCACCCTCGTGGCCACCTCGTTTGTTGCTTAACGTCCACTCGAAGTCCCCTGGATTGCGTTTGTTCCAAAAAGATCGCTCCCAAAGGTTTCATTCCATTTGGACTCCATTTGATATTCCTTTCCTTTGAATCACTGAAATAGGCAAAAAAACAACAATTTGGGCTAGGCCTCTGGTTAGTAGGTTAGTCCCAAAAATGATATAAAAGTGTAGAGTAAAGCCCATAAACATCCAAAACGGATAATATAATAGCATGAAACAATCAAAAATTATAGATACGTTGGAGACGTATCAAGCATCCCCAAGCTTAATTCCTGCTCGTCCTCAAGTAGGTAATGATAAAAACAGAATTTTTGATGTGGAATGCTACCTTTCATAATTCTCAATGTAATTTTCTTTATTGTGGCATGATTGCTCAGATCCAAATGATTCAAGATAAAGCTTATAAAATATAAAAATAGTAATACATGAAGCATACTAACAAATAATCATGTCTTATCAAAATAGCATAGCCAAAGAAAGCTCATCCCTACAAAATCATATAGTTAGGCCATGCTTCATTTTCATCACACAAAATACTCCCATCATGCACAACCCCGATTTCAGCCAAGCAATTGGTTCATACTTTTTAACGCGCTTCAACTTTTTCAACTCTTACGCAATACTTGAGCGCAAGCCATGGACATAGCACTATATGTGGTATATGGTGGTGGTTGTGAAGACAAAAAGGGAGAAGATAGTCTCACATCAACTAGGCATATCAACGGGCTATGGAGATGCCCATTAATAGATATCAATGTGAGTGACTAGGGATTGCCATGCAATGGCTGCACTAGAGCTATAAATGTATGAAAGCTCAACAAAAGAAACTAAGTGGGTGTGCATCCAACTTGCTTGCTCACAAAGACCTAGGGCATTTTGAGGAAGCCCATCATTGGAATATACAAGCCAAGTTTTATAATGAAAAATTCCCACTAGCATATGAAAGTGACAACATAGGAGACTCTCTATCATGAAGATCATGGTGCTATTTTGAAGCACAAGTGTGGAAAAGAGATAGTAGCATTGTCCCTTCTCTCTTTTCTCTCATTTTTTTTATTTGGTGGGCTTCTTTGGCCTCTTTTTCTATATTTTTTTATATGGGATTTGTTGGCCTCTTTTTTTTTAAAGTCCGAAGTCTCATCCCGACTTGTGGGGGAATCATAGTCTTCATCATCCTTTCCTCACTTGGGACAATGCTCTAATAATGAAGATCATCATACTTTTATGGATTTACAACTCAAGAATTACAACTCAATACTTAGAACAAAGTATGACTCTATGTGAATGCCTCCAGCGGTGTACCGGGATATGCAATGAATCAAGAGTGACATGTATGAAAAATTATGAAGGTGGCCTTGCCACAAATACGATGTCAAATACATGATCATGCAAAGAGCAATATGACAATGATGGAACGTGTCATAATAAACGGAACGGTGGAGAGTTGCATGGTAATATATCTCGGAATGGCTATGGAAATGCCATAATAGGTAGGTAAGGTGGCTGTTTTGAGGAAGGTAAATAATGGGTGCATGATACCGGCGAAGGTTGCGCGACATAATAAAGGCTAGCAAAGTGGAAGGGTGAGTGTGCGTATGTCCATGGACTGACATTAGTCATAAAAAACTCATATACTTATAGCAAAAGTCTACTTGCCCTTGAAGCAAAGTACTACTACGCATGCTCCTAGGGGAAGGGTTGGTAGGAGTTAACCATCGCGCGATCCCGACCTCCACTCATAAGGAAGACAATTAAAAGAGTACCCCATGCAACAAATTTGTCACATAACTTTTACCATACATGCAAGCTACGGGACTTGCCAACTTCAACACAAGTATTCCTCAATTTCATAATTACCCAACTAGCATGACTCTAACATTACCACCTTTATATCTCAAAACAATTATCAAGCATCAAATTGATCATAGTGTTTAATGCACATTCTATGATAGTTTTTATTATACCCAACTTGGATGCCCACCATTCTAGGACCAAATTTATAACCATAGCAAATACCATGCTGTTATAAAAGACTCTCAAAATAATATAAGTGAAGCATGAGAGATCAACAATTTCTTCAAAATAAAGCCACCGCCGTGCTCTAGGAAATATAAGTGAAGCACATAGAGCAAAACTATCTAGCTCAAAAGATATAAGTGAAGCACATAGAGTATTCTAATAAATTCTAAATCATGTGGGTTCCTCCCAAAAGGTGTGTACAGCAAGGATGATTGTGGTAAACTAAAAAGCAAATACTAATATCATACAAGACGCTCCAAGCAAAACACATATCATGTGGCGAATAAAAATATAGCTCCAAGTAAAGTTACCGATAGACGAAGACGAAAGAGGGGATGCCTTCCGGGGCATCCCCAAGCTTAGGCTTTTGCTTATCCTTGAATATCTTGTGGTGCCATAGGCATCCCCAAGCTTAGGCTCTTGCCACTCCTTATTCCATAGTCCATCAAATCTTTACCCAAAACTTGAAAACTTCACAACACAAAACTCAACAGGAAATCTCATAAGCTCCGTTAGTGCAAGAAAGAAAAACCACCACATAAGGTACTGTAATTAACTCATTCTTTATTTACATTGGTGTTAAACCTACTGTATTCCAACTTCTGTATGGTTCATAACCCTCGATACTAGCCATAGATGCATCAAAATAAGCAAAGAACACACGAAAAACAGAATCTGTCAAAAACAGAATAGTTTGTAGCAATCTATAACTCTAGAATACTTCTGGAACTCTAACACTCCTACCAAAATAGGAAGTCCTGGGTAATTTATCTATTGATATACATCAAAAATAATAAATGCAAAATCATGTATCTGTGAATTACTAAAATTATTTTCGTGCACGCAAAGTTTCTGTTTTTTCAGCAGAATCAAATTAACTGTCACCGTAGGTTATCCTATAGGTTCTACTTGGCAAAAAAACTAACTAAAACATGAAAACACATCTAAATAGAAGCTAGATGAAATATTTATTACTAAACAGAAGCAAAAATCAAGAAACAAAAATAAAATTTGGTTGCCTCCCAACTGGCGCTATTGTTTAACGCCCCTAGCTAGGCATAAAAGCGAGAATAGATCTAAGTAGTGCCATCTTTGGCATTCAATTCATAAGTAGCTCGCATGATAGATTCATAAGGTAATTTAATTTTATTTCTTGGAAAGTGTTCCATGCCTTTTCTTAATGGAAATTGGAATCTAATATTCCGTTCCTTCATATCAATAATTGCACCAATCGTTCTAAGGAAAGGTCTACCAAGAATAATAGGACATGAAAGATTGCAATCTATATCAAGAACGATGAAATATACGGGCACAAAGATCCTATTTGAAATAATAATAACAACATTTATCCTTCCCATAGGTTTCTTAATGGTAGAATCCGCAAGGTACAAATTTAAAGAGCAATCATCAAATTCATGGAAACCTAGCACATCACATAGAGTTTTCGGAATCGTGGAAACACTAGCACCCAAATAACATAAAGCATAGCACTCATGATCTTTAATTTTAATCTTTATAGTAGGTTCCCACTCATCATAAAGTTTTCTAGGTATAGAAACTTCCAAATTAAGTTTTTTTTTCATAGGATTGCATCAAGGCATCAACAATATGTTTGGTAAAAGCTTTATTTTGACTATAAGCATGAGGAGAATTCAACACGGATTGCAACAAGGAAATACAATCTATTAAATAAAAATTATCATAATTAAATTCCTTGAAATCCAAGATAGTGGGTTCAATGCTATTTAAAGTCTTGACCTCTCCAATCCCACTTTTACCAAATTTAGCATCAAGATCTAAAAACTCTGAATCATTGGGACGCCTTTTAACTAAAGTTGACTCTGTTGGAAATATGCCCTAGAGGCAATAATAAATTAGTTATTATTATTATATTTCCTTGTTCATGATAATCATTTATTATCCATGCTATAGTTGTATTGATAGGAAACTCAGATACATGTGTGGATACATAGACAACACCATGTCCTTAGTAAGCCTCTAGTTGACTAGCTCGTTGATCAATAGATGGTTACGGTTTCCTGACCATGGACATTGGATGTCATTGATAATGAGATCACATCATTAGGAGAATGATGTGATGGACAAGACCCAATCCTAAGCCTAGCACAAAGATTGTGTAGTTCGTATGCTAAAGCTTTTCTGATGTCAAGTATCATTTCCCTAGACCATGAGATTGTGCAAATCCCGGATACCGTAGGAATGCTTTGGGTGTACCAAACATCACAACGTAACTGGGTGGCTATAAAGGTACACTACGGGTATCTCTGAAAGTGTCTATTGGGTTGGCACGAATCAAGACTGGGATTTGTCACTCCGTGTGACGGAGAAGTATCTCTGGGCTCACTCGGTAGGACATCATCATAATGTGCACAATGTGACCAAGGGGTTGATCACGGGATGATGTGTTATGGAATGAGTAAAGAGACTTGCCGGTAACGAGATTGAAGAAGGTATCGGGATACCGACGATCGAATCTCGGGCAAGTACTATACCGCTAGACAAAGGGAATTGAATACGGGATTGGTTGAATCCTCAACATCATGGTTCGTCCGATGAGATCATCGTGGAACATGTGGGAGCCAACATGGGTATCTAGATCCCGCTGTTGGTTATTGGCCGGAGAGTTGTCTCGGTCATGTCTACATGTCTCCCGAACCCGTAGGGTCTACACACTTAAGGTTCGATGACGCTAGGGTTATAAAGGAAGTTTGTATGTGGTTACCGAATGTTGTTCGGAGTCCCGGATGAGATCCCGGACGTCACGAGGAGTTCCGGAATGGTCCGGAGGTAAAGATTTATATATGGAAAGTTGTTGTTCGGGATGCGGGAAAGTTCGGTTTTTTCTGGTATTGTACCGGGAAGCTTCCAGAAGGTTCCGGAGGATTCCGGAGGGGTCCGTAGGTCCGGAGGTCCGGAAAATGTTCCACCACGTCCAATACAGCAGCATGGGCTGTAAGGGGGCACCCTAGCCTTAATGGGCTAGGGGCACTAGCCCCCCCAAGGCCCATGTGCATGGGAGAGGGGAAACCCTAAGGGGGAGGGCCTCCACATGACTTGGGAGGCACTCCTCCCCCCTTTGGCCACCGCCCCCAACCCTAGATGAGATCTAGGGGGGCCAGCCCCCTCTCTCCCCACCTATAAATAGTGGAGGGGTGGGAGGGCATCCACACCCCCAAGTTGTGGCGCAGCCCTCCCCCTCTCCCAAGTCCTCCTCCTCTCCCGCGGTGCTTGGCGAAGCCCTGCAGGATTGCCACGCTCCTCCACCACCACCACGCCGTTGTGCTGCTGCTGGACGGAGTCTTCCCCAATCTCTCCCTCTCTCCTTGCTGGATCAAGGCATGGGAGACGTTATCGGGCTGCATGTGTGTTGAACGCGGAGGTGCCGTCCGTTTGGCACTAGGATCATCGGTGATTTCGATCACGACGAGTATGACTCCATCAACCCCGTTCACTTGAACGCTTCCTGTCGTGGAATTGTCACGTCAGATGTCCTCGTGAAAGTACTTAGTTGTGGAGCCATCGCAACTAGGAAGCTTGAAGGGGTTAAACGGGACAAAGGACACAAGAGGGTTTATACTAGTTCGGCCCCTTACGGTAAAGGTAAGGCCTACGTCTAGTTAGGTTGGAATTGATGTTTCGATGACCAGGGAGTGAGATACGCTATGCCCGGCTCTGATGAGTTGTTTCTTGCCCTAAGCCGCTAGCAGGTCATCCCCTTATATACATGGGTTGACGCCCTGTGGCCTACAGAGTCCCGGCCGGCTTATAACAGTGTCCGGCTCGGTGACTAGTTAAATCTACCTTATGATACAAGTCATGCCATTATGGCGGTTTACTACAACGGGCCTTAAGTCGCCTGTGGGCCTTAAGCCCTTTATTGAACCGCCATCTTCATGCTTGGTCTTGGGCTTCTCTCTGGTGAGTCTTCTTTGCGTAACCCGGCCCCTCCTGGGCGGCTTACACGAATAGTTATATCCCCAACATTAGGCCCCAGATTGATTTGAACATGTTCATGTCAATCTTAAAATACCTTAATAAATCCTCTGTCTTCTAGCTGTTCAAAAGGTTTTCTTTAACCCGCCATGACGTGATCTCTTGGGTCTGGGTTAACTCGCTGTGACGTCATCCTTTTCTTAAATTCTTTTTCTATTCCACCGCATCTTCCAACGGATCTCTGTTATTACTGATTGTTCCGAAAATCGAGGCGTCGGGGCCGCTGGATAATAATTCTTATCTCCTCGTTTCCCGCGTTGTCTCAGTTATCCTCTCCTTATAAATAGGCGCGACTTAGGTCTTCGATTCTTCCCTCTTTCAGTCGTCTTCTTCCTCTTGCTTCCTCTCGAGCTCCGCCGCCGCCGCCGTCGAACCCCTCGTCTTCACCGACTCAGGCCGCTGCATCAACCTGACTCTAACCAGAAATCGACAGCGAACCTCCGCAGCTCGTCCACATCCGTGAGTTCCTCTCCTTCCCTTTCTTAGATCTGCATTGGAACTTCGTTGAGTTCGTCGGCGTTCATCACCGCCCGACGCAAACCCTCGCTAGTTTTTACCTCCAATGCCCTGTTTAGATCGTAAAAACTATGTAGAACTGCTACGGTAATTGTTTGTGTTTATCTTACATAGAATCAGATCTCATTTCCCTTGTTTGGAAACCCTCTTCGAGTGTATGAACTTCTCTGCCCTGTTTTTAGGTCTAGAAAATTTTCTTTTCAGAGCAATAATTTGATCGAGAATAATAGCTGTCATCTGTGAAACTTGTTTTTATCACCCGGAAAAATTCTTCTGGCAAATGCCCCTAAACACAACTGTCCAGGTGTCCGGCTTAAATAAATGACACTGATCTGTGAGCCTTGCTTGCTTCTCATGACTATAAGAATTTTGAACTGCTCTTGATACTTGTAGCGGTTTAAATATTGTTGCACAGTTATCCTTATATCATTAGGCCCCTTTTTAAACCGCCATCTTGAATAGTTAATATATTTCCCCCAGGTTAAACTTTGAACCGGAACTTCTTATTTTGTAATAGGCCAACTGTTATCATGGCACCTAAGGCGGCCAAGGCCCCTGTAACCTGCAATTGGGTCCCATCCATAGTCATTAAGAGTAAACTGGCTGAGTTTGTGAAATCTGGCCATCTGCCAAAAAAGGAGGTCATGTCTTATCGTGCTCCTGACCCGTCTGAAGAGAAGCCTCAACCCAAATAAGGGGAGGTGATAGTTTTCACGGATCACATGAGCCGGGGATTTGCCCCTCCCAGCTCAAAGTTCTTCAGAGAAGTTTTGAATTTCTTCGACCTTAGACCTCAAGACATTGGACCCAACTCCGTGTCAAACCTTTGTAATTTTCAAGTCTTCTGTGAGGTGTATCTGGGAGAGGAGCCAAGTCTACTTTTGTTCAGAGAACTTTTTTACTTGAACCGACAGAACCAACGTGCCAACGGGCCTAGTCTTGAGCTTGGAGGCATCTCGATCCAGCGACGGAGAGACTGCCTTTTTCCTTATGCTGAGCTATCGAGTCACCCCAAAGATTGGAACCAGACATGGTTCTACTGCCAGGACACTTCTCCAGCTAATGAGAAGCCTCTGCCCGGCTTTCGCACCCTGCGCCTTGAGTCCAACCATCCGTTGGCGGATAAACTGACCGATGTTGAACGTCTGCCTCTTAATCCCACCATCAAGAAGATTAAAGCTCTTTTGGGAAACGGGTTAAATGACATCGATCTGGTCCGAGTCTGGGTCACCTGGCGAATACTACCATTAAGCCGCCGCTCCGGCTTAATGTGTACTTACACAGGTGAGAAAGATGATCCAATGCGTCATAGCCCTGATGACTTACCAAATGACATGGTAGATGCTACAACCCAGTCACTGCTGAAGGAGGGCACTATAACTAGCAATGCCTTCGGCTTCCTTCCCTTCTGCAAGAAGAACCCGGCCCCTGCAGTGAGTTACCGATCTTAATAAATATTCTTTAACATGTTATACCTTTTATGGACTTATAATTCTTTGTTTTTTTCCACAAGCCGGTGATAATTTCTGGAAGGTCAAGTATGACCACAAGGCTGCCAAACAAGCTAGGGCAGCCAAGAAGACCGAAAAAGAAAGCCGCCAAGATGGGCACCTCAAAGAAGAAGAAACCCAGTGCCTCTAACTTACTCAAATTGGATGATAGTTCTTCGGATGATCAAGAGGTAATCCTTTCACTTTCTTAACTCCCTTGTCGTTATTTTACTGACATTCTATCCTTTCAGGAGGATACAGGGAACAGTCAAGCAGTTCAAGAAGAGGTAACTATAATCTCCTCCGACTCAGAGCCTTTGCCAAAACAAAAAATCCGAAGGGTGACCCGGAAAGTAAGATTTTCACATCCTCTAGTTTATCAAGATCCTCAATTTCTTTTGAAGCAACAACAGCTTGAGAACCGGAGGCAGACTCGGGCCAATCAAGATGCGGAACTCTCCTCCAGCTTACCCGATGTAACTAGGAAGCGTCGGACCGAGGTTATCTCCGATTTACGTTCTGTTTTACCTTTGGCAGGTTTGATTCGCCAACCTCTCAATTCATCGGACTCCAATTATCAGGATACCTCTCCTTCTTCCGACGAATCTATGCAATCAAACATGCCGGCTTTCAAAACGGCTCCTGGGTAATGTAACCTTCCTTACTTTGAGTTTTACCATGCTTATGCTTTAATACTCATCCTTCTACCTTTATTAACAGTCTGCATGTGAAGCCCAGCAAGAGGGCAAAGAAAAACAAGCCGTCCCAAGACCCGGTTGTCACTGAACCGACGCTTGACTTGTCTGCTCCTGACAGCTCCACCCATCAACCGCCACCTGAACCGGCTTCTGATATTCTGATGCCCACTTCTGACCCGCCTACTGAAGATGTTATCCACAACTCTGATAACCCAGAAGCTCCTAGTCTGGCCAAGACAACTGACCCGGACGTTGTGTATCTGAAAAGTCAATATGTTGAACCGGGGCGGCCTACTGTTCTTGCCCAATGCACGGCCAAGGAAGAATTTGCCCAACGTTGACAGGCCAAACAAGACATCACTGACTATACTCACCTAAGCATTGGTGATATAGTCTCGGGCTATCTGAACCAAGTGCATAACAGTCGTGACCTGGAAATTGACATGGTGAAACAAATACAGCACAAATCTGAGGTATAACTTGTGCTATTTTCCTGAATCTTACTTACTGTACCAGCCCCCAAGTCTATTGCTTATGAATGAATATGTTGTAGACTTAGAAATCTACTTACTGTTGTTGTGTCCGGTTTAAAGAGAATACTTTTAACTCGATGATAGCATCATACTTTGAACTTGTGTTACACATTAGCCCCCAAGTGTCAAGTATCTTTACTTGTAAAGTGCTTGAGACTTAATATGTATGACTCAGTAGGGTAGGTTAAAAATTTCTTTAAGCATACATTAGCCCCCAAGTGCCAAATATCTTGACTTGTAAAATGTTTGGGACTTGAATGTTACCTTACCATGACTCTTACCATCACCTGGTATTAATACAGGCCACCATAAGTCAATTTGAGTCGGAGCTTGCTGACCTGAAGAGCCAGCTGAAACTTCAAGAGCTTGAAACTAAGAAAGCCAACTCCAAGTTTGAATTCAGCATCTCTGAACAAGAGAAGTTTAAGAAAAATTTTGAGTCAGAGAAGAAAGCTTGGGCTGATGAGAGGGCTTCACTGGTGACTCGGGTCGAGACAGCAGAAGCATCTCTTGCAGAGGCAACAACCGAGCTGTCCGACTTAAAATGGCAGATATCTCAAATGGTCTCAGCCATCTTTGGTAAGTTACCGTGCAAAACCTCAAACATTGTAATCTTCCAATGACTATTGTAATAGTGACCTCTGGCTGACTGTTATGTTTGTGCACACACAGGCCCTAGGAGTACCAACCTTAAGCAAAACATGCTGATCAAGCTTAAAGCAGTTTACACCTTAGTGGAACAGCTGTACTCCGGGTCACAACGTGCCTTGGCCGTTGTAGCCTTATCAAACACCCGTCCCCGCCTTTTACAAGACGTGCTGAAGCATCTCGTTGTGCTACCTCAGTGAATTCAAGATTTAAGGCGGGCATCCGCAAGAGCCGGAGCTGTGGCCGCATTGAGCCGGGCAAAGGCATGGGTGCCCGAACTTGACCTGGCTGACCTCTCTCTTGGGTATCCAAGCCTGAAGGAGGACGGTACTGCATTTGATGATCAAGATTTCACCGCCTGTGTCAAAGTCGTACGTCCCTTGGCTACCCTTATTGGGAATGGTACTGATCTTACTAAGTATTCGTCGGGCTATGGCAGCGAGAACCAGAGAATCCCAAATGTTCCATATGACCAAGTCAGCCTGATCCCTCCAATGCGTAAGCATACCTTTGCCCCTGAAGTGGACCCGGCCGGTTTAATAGATGATGAAGCTGAGTTTGAAGCCTTGAATGGCATTGACTGGGCCTCATCCACCTTCCAGGACAAAGCAACCGACAGAGAGACGGAGAAGGATAACCCGGAGTCTTCAAGCCCGCCGAAGGAATGAACCGCCAGGCATTTCATAACCTTGAAAAAACAATGATTCACTTATTCAGACTTGGGGAGTCTTGTAATAGGATAGAAAAAACCTCTCAATGTTTATCATGCCTTCGCGCATGTTTATGGTGCTTAACACTTTCATAAGCCGCCATTGTTATATATTTCCGGCTTATGTTGATCGTTTGTCTCCTTGATGTTAAATTTGCTTGCCTCATCCTGCAATCCCTTTGGTAATCCCACCTGTTTATGTGACCTTCACCACATGGATGAATTTGACTCCTGAAAGTCGGAACATATAATGCTCACCACTTATCAACCTAGGATAGTTAATATTAAGCCGGAAGAATCAAAAAACCATCTCAAAATAGTCAAGTAATTATGCTTATGATACATAATAAACAATGTTCAAAAAGGCCTTTGATTCGAATACGATCAGTAAACCGTTCCAAAGGGGTTAAGCTAAGATTCGGATATGATCATATAGCCCCCAGTGGCTTTGGCGATGCCGATCAAGTGGGTATCGACAGCTATGTTCACTTCGATTCGAATACGACCCATGTTTGAACAGGAAGCCCCCAAGTGACCATAAGAGTTGTTTAATGACGCTGATTCAAATACGATCCACGTCAGACCCAAAGGAGTTAAGCTGTGATTCAAATATGATCAAGAAGCCCCCAAGTGGGTTTGGCAGTATGCCGATCAAGCGGGTATCGACAGCTATGTTCACTTTGGTTCGAATACGACCCATGTTTGAACAGGAAGCCCCCAAGTGATCATGGCTAGATTCAGATATGATCATAAGCCAGACCAAAGGGAAAGTCGGATTCAGATATGATCTGCTCCCTGTTGGTAGTGTCCACCACCTGATAAAGAATACATAAAAACATTCTTTATGGGAAAAAAGGACAGAGGTCCTGCTTTATTGCTTTATATAATATGTACATCGTCAAAAGTATATACATCTTAAGAGCCGGTGGCTCAAGTATAGTAAGGCCAAAGATGGGCAATATTCCACGGCCAGCGGGTCTCCTCCTCCGACTTACGTGAGTCTTTGTGTTCTCGAACATCAATGAGGTAATATGACCCGTTGTTTAGATTCTTGCTGACCACAAAGGGTCCTTCCCAAGGCGGAGATAGCTTGTGCATATTAGATTGATCTTGGATGAGCCGGAGTACCAGGTCGCCTTCCTGAAAGGCTCTACTCTTAACCCGGTGGTTGTGATAGCGGCGCAGTTCTTGCTGGTAAATTGCCGAGTGGGCTATTGCCAAGTCTCGCTCCTCATCCAACAAGTCAAGTGCATCCTGACGAGCCTTTTCGTTATCCGCCTCAACGTAAGCCTCCACGCGGGGTGAGTCGTGTCGGATGTCACTTGGCAGAACTGCCTCTGCTCCATAGACCATGAAGAAAGGTGTGTATCCCGTAGATCTGTTAGGCGTAGTGTTGATGCTCCATAGCACAAAGGGTAACTCCTCCACCCAACAACCCAGAGTCCGCTGTAAGGGGACTAAGAGCCGGGGCTTGATACCCTTCAGGATCTCTTGATTAGCTCTTTCCGCTTGACCATTGGATTGAGGATGAGCAACAGCCGAAACATCAAGCCGGATATGTTCTCGTTGACAGAACTCTTCCATGGCTCCCTTGGAGAGATTAGTGCCATTATCAGTTATGATGCTATGTGGGAAACCAAAATGAAGATCACTTTTTTCATGAATTGAACCGCCGTGGCTGCATCACACTTACTGACCGGCTCTGCCTCAACCCACTTTGTAAACTTATCCACTAACACTAGGAGATGTGCCTTTTTATCTTTAGACCTCTTGAAAGGCCCAACCATGTCAAGCCCCCAGACTGCAAATGGCCAAGTGATTGGGATCATCCTCAATTCTTGAGCCGGCACATGAGCTCGTCATGAAAACTTTTGACAACCGTCACATTTGCTGACCAGATCTTCCACATCAGCATGAGCCGTCAGCCAGTAGAAACCACGACGGAAAGCTTTTGCTACCAGAGATTTTGACCCGGCATGATGTCCACAATCCCCTTCATGGATCTCACGAAGTATTTCTTGACCTTCTGTAGGAGACACACGGCGTTAAAATGCCCCGGTTACACTTAGGTGATGTAACTCGCCGTTAACAATCGTCATAGATTTTGAGCGCCTGATGATTTGTCTTGCCAAGGTCTCATCCTCAAGTAACTCACCCCGGGTCATATAAGCCAAATAGGGCACTGTCCAATCCGGGATAATGTGAAGAGCCGCCACCAGTTGTGCCTCCGGGTCTGGCACCGCTAGCTCTTCCTCGGTAGGCATTTTGACAGAAGGGTTATGCAAAATATCAAGAAAGGTATTAGGCGGTACCGGTTTACGTTGAGATCCCAACCGGCTTAAAGCATCAGCCGCCTCATCCTTCCTTCGATCAATGTGCTCCACTTGATAACCCTTGAAGTGACCAGCCACAACATCTACTTCACGATGATAAGCCGCCATAAGGGGATCCTTAGAATCCCACTTGCCTAACACCTGTTGAGCCATGAGATCTGAGTCGCCCAAACACCTTACCCGGCTTAAGTTCATCTCTTTAGCCATCCAGAGACCATGGAGTAAGGCCTCGTACTCAGCTGCGTTGTTAGTACACGGAAACATAAGCCGGAGTACATAACCATATTTGTCACCTCGAGGGGAAGTTAAAACAACTACAGCCCCCGAGCCTTCTAGCTGTCTGGACCCGTCAAAGTGAATAGTCCAATATGTGTTATCCGGCTTCTCCTCAGGTGCCTGCAACTCTGTCCAATCATTGATAAAGTCCACCAAGGCCTGAGACTTAATAGCAGTACGTGGCATGTACTCCAAACCATGAGGCCCAATCTCGATAGCCCACTTGGCGACTCGTCCTGCGGCCTCCCTATTCTGGATGATGTCTCCCAAAGGGGCAGAACTTACCACAGTTATAGGATGACTTTGAAAGTACTGCTTCAACTTCCGGTTGGCCATAAACACTCCATAAACGAGTTTCTGCCAATGTGGATACCTTTGTTTAGACTCAATGAGCACCTCACTGATATAGTAAACCGGCCGTTGAACTGGATGCTCCTTGCCAGCTTCCTTACGCTCCACCACGATGGCAACACTGACGGCTCGTGAATTGGCAGCCACATACAACAACAAATGCTCTTTATCAATTGGAGCCGCGAGAACTGGCGGTTCAGACAATTGTCTCTTCAAGTCTTCAAAAGCAGCATCAGCGGCCTCACTCCAGACAAAAGTGTCAGTTTTCTTCATCATCTGATACAATGGAAGGGCCTTCTCACCTAACCGGCTTATGAACCGGCTCAAAGCAGCAACACAACCCGCCAGTCGCTGAACAACATTGATGCACGCCGGCTTAGCCAGAGAGGTAATCGCCTTAATCTTCTCCGGATTAGCTTCAATGCCTCTGTTCGACACTAGAAAACCTAAGAGTTTGCTCGCAGGTACACCAAACACACACTTGGCCGGGTTAAGCATCATCTTGTAAACCCGGAGATTATCAAAGGTCTCTTTCAAGTCAGATATCAAGGTTTCCTTTTCTCCGGACTTCACCACAATGTCATCTACGTAAGCATGAACATTACGTCCAATTTGATCGGGCAAACAGTTCTGCACACACCGCCGATAAGTCGCCTGGGCACTTTTGAGTCCAAATGGCATAGATACATAACAGAAGGCTCCAAACGGAGTGATGAAAGCCGTCTTCTCCTGGTCCTTAACTGCCATTTTGATCTGATGATAACCAGAGTAAGCATCCAAAAAACTCAAACGTTCATAACCTGCCGTAGCATCAATGATTTGATCAATACAGGGGAGAGCAAATGGATCAGCTGGACAAGCCTTGTTTAAGTCCATGTAGTCCACACACATCCGCCAAGTGCCGTTCTTCTTAAGCACTAACACCGGGTTAGCCAACCACTCCGGGTGAAAAACTTCAACAATAAAGCCGGCCGCTAAGAGCTGGGCGACCTCTTCCCCAATAGCTTTTTGTCTCTCTTCGTTGAACCGTCGAAGAAACTGCTTGACCGGCTTATACTTTGGATCAATATTGAGAGTGTGCTCAGCGAGTTCCCTCGGTACACCCGGCATGTCAGAAGGTTTCCATGCAAAGATGTCCCGGTTCTCACGGATGAACTCGATGAGCGTGCTTTCCTATTTAGGATCCAAATTGGCACTGATACTGAACTGCTTAGAGGCATCTCCTGGGGTAAAGTCAACAACCTTTGTCTCAGCGGCCGATTTAAACTTCAACGCCGGGTCATGCTCAGTAGTTGGTTTCTTGAGGGAGGTCATATCCGCCGGGTCAACATTGTCTTGATAAAATTTAAGCTCCTCCGCGGCACAGGCAGACTCAGCGTAAGCCGCGTCGCCTTCTTCACATTCCAAGGCCACCTTCCGACTCCCATGCACAGTGATGGTGCCCTTGTAACCCGGCATCTTGAGCTGTAAGTAAATGTAACACAGCCGCGCCATCAATTTAGAATAAGCCGGTCGCCCAAACAGAGCGTGATATGGACTCCTGATTTTAACCACTTCAAACGTCAATTTCTCAGCCCTGGAGTCGTACTCATCTCCAAAGGCCACCTCTAATTCAATCTTACCAACTGGGTAAGCCGACTTACCCGGAACCACCCCATGGAAAACAGTGTTGGATGTTCTCAGATTCTTCTCAGTCAACCCCATGCACTGAAAGGTCTCATAGTAGAGGATATTGATGCTGCTACCGCCGTCCATGAGTACCTTAGTGAGTTTATATCAACCAACCTGGGGTGCTACCACCAAGGCTAACTGACCCGGATTGTCGACCCTTGGAGGGTGATCCTCTCTGCTCCATATAATGGTTTGTTCTGACCACCTCAAATAACGAGGAATTGTCGGCTCAACAGAATTGACAGCCCTCTTATGAACCTTCTGGTCGCGTTTACATAAGCTAGTGGTAAACACGTGATACTGCCCACCACTCAACTGCTTCGGGTGGCTTCGATAACCCGATTGTTGCAGCTGTTGCCCTCCTTGACCAGACTATTGCTGACTATTACCGCCTGGATGCCCCTGAAAGCTGGAATTTGAGCCACCACCCGGGCCATGAAAACCGCCAGCCTCTGAGCCGCCGCCAGATCCATGACCGCCATCAAAGGTGTTGGAATTTTTAAATGCCTTCATGATCGCGCAATCCTTCCATAGGTGTGTGGTGGGGCACTCCCGGGTGCCGTGTCTCGGGCAGGGCTCATTGAGTAGCTGCTCAAAGATGGGCCTGACCCGCCAGATCGAGGCGGCTTACCTTCACGTCTCTGATTGTTACCTTGCGCATTGGCATTGGCCACAAACTCCGGGTTACTGTCCGCCTTACGCTTATTGCCGCTTTGATTCCCCGGGTTATGCTGTTGACCCTTTCCATTGTCGTTCCTTTTTCCCTTCCCTGTCTTCTCATCGTTAGACGCGGGATCCTTGGTACTATCAGGATCGGCATATTTAACTAAAGCCGCCATCAGCGTACCCATATCCTTGCAGTCACGTGTAAGGCGCCCCAGTTTCTGCCTCAGCGGCTCAAAGCTGCAATTTTTCTCTAACATAAGGACTGCAGAGCCGGCATCCATCTTATCAGATGAATGAATTATCTCCTTCACCCGGCGTATCCAATGGGTGGTTGATTCACCTTCCCCCTGCTTACAATTCGTCAAGTCCACAATTGACATAGATTGCTTACAGGTGTCCTTAAAGTTCTGGATGAACCGGGCTTTTAACTCTTCCCATGAACCAATGGAATTGGGTGGCAAACCCTTTAACCAAGACCGGGCCATTCCATCTAACATCATGGTAAAATATTTAGCCATTGCCGCGTCACTGACTTCCAACAGCTCCATGGCCATCTCATAACTCTCCATCCATGCTCCGGGCTGTAAGTCGGCCGTGTAATTCGGCACCTTTCGAGGTCCCTTGAAGTCCTTGGGCAGACGCACGTTGCGCAAAGCCGGTACCAAACAAGGAACACCATCGGTTCTAGTGGCTACTCCCGCCTCAACGGAAGTCGTTGGATACTCTGGGATATCCTAATGAGTCGCCTGTTGAGCCGCCAGCTGAGCCGCCCGCTTGTTCTCCTGACGTATTCGGTCTTGCACCGGGTTATAGCCACCGTGTTGGTTACGGTGTTGGGCGTTGCTTGACAAAGCTTCTGACTCCATGTGCCTGCTGTAACTCGGGCTCCGGTTCTGACGAGGCGGTGCTAACCAAGGCGGAGGAGTTGAATGAATCATGTCCCTGCTGTAAGAATAGGTCTCTTGCTGAGCCAGGGCCGTCTAGAGAAGCTCTCTGACCCTCCGGGTCTCCACCACTGTCGGGTCATCACCGCCCATGGGCAGAGCCGCCAAGCACACCGAAGCCGCGATTAAGTTCTCCATGGGGTTAGAAAAGTGACCCTCCGGTACCGGCACATAACGCGGTGGTGCCATGATCGCATGAGGAGGTGGCATCTCCCAAGGCTGAGCGGGTCCTCCTGCTCCGGCTGTCATAAACTGATTGGCATCTGGCGGGTTACTTGGGCCGGCTCCGGGTGTAGCAAAAAGAGCCTAATGGTCGTAAATCGGAGGTAAACGAGATTGGGTTTTCTGGTGTCTCCTCCTCATTACCTCATTGGATGCGTTTAAGCTCATCGTGAGCTGGTAAGCTTCTGACTGCAACTGTTGTGCCCGGGCGTCGAGAGTCGCCCGCTCTGTAGCTAGTCTAGTATCCTCAGCTGCCAAGGCCTCCTTGGCCTAAGCTATCTCCTCACGCACCCGTGCCACCTCCGCGTCATGCTCATCTTTGTTCGCAGGAATAACCATGGCGGTTAATAGGGTCGTAAGCTTATCCATGAGGTCTATCAGGACCTGAGCCGGCGGGCGCACAGGGCCACATGCCCCGGCTGTCCCTATTCCGGATGTTATTGCTGCAGCCGCCATAGAGTTAGAGCCGGGCTGAGTTCCAGCCATGAAGATTCCTGCCCATCTTGGCGGCTCATAGGGGTCCGGAATACTGATGCCAACGGAACTGCCCCCAAGCGCGCCGTCTTGCACCTGATACAACGAATCTGTTGAGCCGGCGGATGAATCACCGTCTGAGAGGACGGCCGTCTCACCCCCATCTTCAGATCCTTCAGAAAGTTCTTCTCCGTGGACGCAGCCCACGAAGGCACACTTCATGACAGGTTGAGTCCGGGTCTTCGTCGCACGCTGAGCCGTCTCGACGAGGTCGGTGCAGTTGTCCGACTCAGGGCCTGGCTCACCGATCCAGCCGATGAGGACGTGGATTCCGCCGAAGGGGACCCGGTATCCGTACTCAATTGAGCCGGTGTCGGGACCCCATCCTTCGTCGTTGATGTAGATGTTGCCGTGACGACTCTTGGTCATCCGGCCCACTACGTATTCCTTGAGCCCTTCGAAGTTGCCCTTCAAGAACTCAAATCCACCGTACGCTGGCCCCACGGTGGGCGCCAACTGTCGTGGAATTGTCACGTCAGATGTCCTCGTGAAAGGACTTAGTTGTGGAGCCATCGCAACTAGGAAGCTTGAAGGGGTTAAATGGGACAAAGTACACGAGAGGGTTTATACTAGTTCAGCCCCTTACGGTGAAGGTAAGTCCTACGTCTAGTTGGGTTGGAATTGATGTTTCGATGACCAGGGAGCGAGATACGCTATGCCCGGCTCTCGATGAGTTGTTTCTTTCCCTAAGCCGCCAGCAGGTCGTCCCCTTATATACACAGGTTGACGCACTGTGGCCTACAGAGTCCCGGCCGCCTTATAATAGTGTCCGGCTCGGTGACTAGTTAAATCTACCTTATGATACAAGTCATGCCATTATGGCGGTTTACTACAATGGGCCTTAAGTCGCATGTGGGCCTTAAGCCCTTTATTGAACCGCCATCTTCATGCTTGGTCTTGGGCTTCTCTCTAGTGAGTCTTCTTTGCATAACCCGGCCCCTCCTGGGCGGCTTACATGAATAGTTATATCCCCAACACTTCCGCTTAGCAATCTACAAGGGTATGAGATGCACTCTCCTTCCCTCATTGCTAGATGACTCCATAGATTGATCTTGGTGTTGCGTAGAATTTTTTTGAATTTCTGCTACGTTCCCCAACAGTGGCATCATGAGCTAGGTCTATGCGTAGTTACTATGCACGAGTACAACACAAAGCAATTGTGGGCGTGGATGTTGTTAATTTTCTTGCCACTACTAGTCTTATCTTGCTTCGGCGGCATCATGGGGTGAAGCGGCCCGGACCGACCTTACAAGTACGCTTACGTGAGACAGGTTCCACCGACTGACATGCACAAGTTGCATAAGGTGGCTAGCGGGTGTCTGTCTCTCCCACTTTAGTTGGAGCGGATTCGATGAAAAGGGTCCTTATGAAGGGTAAATAGAAATTGGCATATCACGTTGTGGTTTTACATAGGTAAGAAACGTTCTTGCTAGAACACCTATAGAAGCCACGTAAAAACTTGCAACAACAATTAGAGGACGTCTAACTTGTTTTTGCAGCAAGTGTTTTGTGATGTGATATGGCCAAAGGATGTGATGAATGATATATGTGATGTATGAGATGATCATGTTCTTGTAATAGGAATCACGACTTGCATGTCGATGAGTATGACAACTGGCAGGAGCCATAGGAGTTGTCTTTATTTTTTGTATAACCTGCGTGTCATTGAAGAACGCCATGTAAATTACTTTACTTTATTGCTAAATGCGTTAGCCATAGAAGTAGAAGTAGTCGTTGGCGTGACAACTTCACGAAGACACGATGATGGAGATCATGATGATGGAGATCATGGTGTCATGCCGGTGACGAAGATGATCATGGCGCCCCGAAGATGGAGATCAAAGGAGCAATATGATATTGGCCATATCATGTCACTATTTGATTGCATGTGATGTTTATCATGTTTTACATCTTATTTGCTTAGAACAACGGTAGCTTAAATAAGATGATCCCTCCAAATAATTTCAAGAAAAGTGTTCCCCCTAACTGTGCACCGTTGCGAAGGTTCATTGTTTCGAAGCACCACGTGATGATCGGGTGTGATAGATTCTAACGTTCGAATACAACGGGTGTAAGCCAGATTTACACACGCAATACACTTAGGTTGACTTGACGAGCCTAGCATGTACAGACATGGCCTCAGAACACGGAAGACCGAAAGGTCGAGCATGAGTCGTATAGAAGATACGATCAACATGAAGATGTTCACCGACATTGACTAGTCCATCTCACGTGATGATCGGACACGGCCTAGTTGACTTGGATCATGTAATCACTTAGATGACTAGAGGGATGTCTATCTGAGTGGGAGTTCATAAGATGAACTCAATCATCCTGAACATAGTCAAAATGTCTTTGCAAATTATGTCGTAATGCTCGCGCTTTAGTTCTACTGTTTCAGATATGTTCCTAGAGAAAAATTTAGTTGAAAATTGATAGTAGCGATTATGCGGACTAGGTCCGTAAACTGAGGATTGTCTTCGTTGCTTTGTAGAAGGCTTATGTCCTTAATGCACCGCTCAGTGTGCTGAACCTCGAACGCCATCTGTGGATGTTGCGAACATCTGACATACATGTTTTCATAACTACGTGATAGTTTAGTTAAACGGTTTAGAGTAGAGGCACCAAAGACGATTTTGAAATGTCGCAGAACATATGAGATGTTTTGAGGGCCGAAATTGGGATTTCAGGCTTGTGCCCACGTCAAGAGGTATAAGACCTCTGACGATTTTCTTAGCCTGCAAACTAAGGGAGAAAAGCTCAATCGTTGAGCTTGTGCTAAGATTGTCTGAGTACAACAATCACTTGAATCAACTGGGAGTTGATCTTCCAGATGAGATAGTGATGTTTCTCCAAAGTCATTGCCACCAAGCTACTAGAGCGTCGAGATGAACTATAATGGTATTGCACCTAAAATGAATGGTTATTGAATCTCGGTCATAGTGATACACATGTTCATGCCAAAAGATATAAGACAGTAATGATAGTACCACCTACTTGTGGCACTGCCATGTAAGTCATATTGGTATAAAACACATGAAGAAGCTCCATGCAGATGGACTGTTTGGACTCACCTAAAATGAATGGTTTATTGAATCTCGATCGTAGTGATACACATGTTCATGCCAAACGATATAAGATAGTAATGATAGTACCACATACTTGTGGCACTGCCATGTAAGTCATATTGGTATAAAATGCATGAAGAAGCTCCATGTTGATGGATCTTTGGACTCACTCGTTTTTGGAAAAGTTTGAGACATGTGAACCATGTCTATTGGTGTATATGCATGAAGAAACTCCATGCAAATGGACCGTTTGGACTCACTTGATTTTGAATCACTTGAGACATGCAAATCATACCACATGGGCAAGATGACTGAAAGCCTCGTTTTTCAGTAAAATGGAACAAGAAAGCAACTTGTTGGAAGTAATATATTTTGATGTGTGCAGTCCAATGAGTGCTGAGGCACGCAGTGGATATCATTATGTTCTTACTTCACGGATGATTTGAGTAGATACTGAGTATATTTACTTGATGAAACACAAGTCTGAATTATTGAATGGTTCAAGTAATTTCAGAGTGAAGTTGAAGATCATCGTGACAAGAGGATAAAATGTCTATGATATGATCATAGAGATGAGTATCTGAGTTACGAGCTTTGGTACGCAATTAATACATTATGGAAATTGTTTCACAATTAATACCGCCTGGAACACCATAGTGTGATGGTGTGTCCGAACATCATAGTTGCACCCTATTGGATATGATGCGTACCATGATGTCTCTTATCGAATTACCACTATCGTTCATGGGTTAGGCATTAGAGACAACCGCACTCACTTTAATAGGGCACCACGTAATTCCGTTGAGACGACGCCATTTGAACTATGGTTTGGAGAAACCTAAGTTGTCGTTTCTTAAAAGTTTGGGGCTGCGACGCTTATGTGAAGAAGTTTCTGGTTGATAAGCTCGAACCAAAGCGGATAAAATGCATCTTCATAAGACACCCAAAATAGTTGGGTATACCTCCTAATTCAGATCCGAAAGCAATAGGGATTGTTTCTTGAATCGGGTCCTTTCTCGAGGAAAAGTTTTTCTCGGAAAGTTGAGTGGGAGCATGGTGGAGACTTGATGAGGTTATTGAACCGTCACTTCAACTAGTGTGTAGCAGGGCACATGAAGTTGTTCCTATGGCGCCCACACCAATTGAAGTAGAAGCTTATGATAGTGATCATGAAGTTTCGGATCAAGTCACTACCGTACCTCGTAGGGTGACAAGGATGCGTACTACTTTAGAGTGCTACAGTAATCCTGTCTTGAAGGTCATGTTGCTAGACAACAATGAACCTGTGAGCTATGGAGAAGCGATGGTGGGCCCATGTTCCGACAAATGGTTAGAAGCCATGAAATCCGAGATAGGATCCATGTATCAGAACAAAGCATAGACTTTGGTGGGCTTGCCCGATGATCGGCAAGCCATTGAGATAAATGGATCTTTAAGAAGAAAACAGACGTGGACGGTAATGTCATCGTCTATGAAGCTCGACTTGTGGCGAAGAGTTTTTCACAAGTTCAAGGAGTTGACTACGATGAGATTTTCTCATTCGTAGTGATGCTTAAGTCCGTCGGAATCATGTTAGCATTAGCTGCATTTATGAAATCTGGCAGATGGATGTCAAAACGAGTTTCCTTACTAGTTTTCGTAAGGAAAGGTTGTATATGATACAATCAGAAAGGTTTTGTCGATCCTAAGGATGCTAAAAGGTATGCTAGCTCCAGCGATCCTTCCATGGACTAGAGCAAGCATCTCGGAGTCAGAATATGCGCTTTGATGAGATGATCAAAGATTTTGGGTTTATACAAAGTTTATGAGAAACTTGTATCTCCAAAGAAGTGAGTGGGAGCACTATAGAATTTCTGATGAGTATATGTGGTTGACATTTTGTGGATCGGAAATGATGTAGAATTTATGGAAAGCATATAGGGTTATTTGAAAAGTGCTTTTCAACAGAAAACCTAGATTAAGCTGCTTGAACATTGAGCATCAAGATCTATGAGGATAGATAAAAACACTTCATGGTACTTTCAAATGAGCACGTACCTTGACATGATCTTGAAGGTGTTCAAGATGGATCAGTCAAAGAAGGAGTTCTTGCCTGAGTTGTAACGTATGAAGTTAAGACTTAAAGCTCGACCACGGCAGAAGAAAGAGGAAGGACGAAGGTCGTCCCCTATGCTTTTGTCATAGGTGCTATATGGTATGCCATGCTGAGTACCGCACCTGATGTGTGCCTTGCCACATGTCTGGCAAGAGGGTACAAAGGTGATAAAGGAGTGGATCACCAGACAGCGGTCAAAATTGTCCTTGGAGTAATAAAGATATGTTTCTCGATTATGGAGGTGATAAAGAGTTCGGCGTAAAGGGTTACGTTGATGCAAGCTTTAACACCTATCCGAATGACTCTGAGTAGCAAACCGGATACGTATAGTAGAGCAACCATTTGGAATAGCTTCAAATGGAGCGTGGAAGCAGCATTTACAATATGACCTAGAGATTTGCGAAGTACATATGGATCTGAATGTTGCAGACCCGTTGACTAAAACCTCTCTCACAAGCAAAACATGATCAAACCCCAGAACTCATTGAGTCTTAATCACATGATGATGTGAACTAGTTTAGTGACACTAGTAAACTCTTTGGATGTTGGTCACATGGCGATGTGACCTGTGAGTGTTAATCACATAGCTATGTGAACTACATTATTGACTCTAGTACAAGTGGGAGACTGTTGGAAATATGCCCTAGAGGCAATAATAAATTAGTTATTATTATTATATTTCCTTGTTCATCCTAATGGTTTATTATCCATGCTATAATTGTATTGATAGGAAACTCAGATACATGTGTGGATACATAGACAACACCATGTCCCTAGTAAGCCTCTAGTTGACTAGCTCGTTGATCAATAGATGGTTACGGTTTCCTGACCATGGACATTGGATGTCGTTGATAACGGGATCACATCATTAGGAGAATGATGTGATGGACAAGACCCAATCCTAAGCCTAGCACAAAGATCGTGTAGTTCATATGCTAAAGCTTTTCTAATGTCAAGTATCATTTCCTTAGACCATGTGATTGTGCAACTCCCGGATACCGTAGGAATGCTTTGGGTGTACCAAACGTCACAATATAACTGGGTGGCTATAAAGGTACACTACGGGTATCTCCGAAAGTGTCTGTTGGGTTGGCACGAATCGAGACTGGGATTTGTCACTACGTGTGACAGAGAGGTATCTCTGGGCCCACTCGGTAGGACATCATAATAATGTGCACAATGTGACCAAGGGGTTGGTCACGGGATGATGTGTTACGGAACGAGTAAAGAGACTTGCCGGTAACGAGATTGAACAAGGTATCGGGAAACCGACGACCGAATATTGGGTAAGTACTATACCACTAGACAAAGAGAATTGAATACGGGATTGATTGAATCCTCGACATCGTGGTTCGTCCAATGAGATCATCGTGGAACATGTGGGAGCCAACATGGGTATCTAGATCCCGTTGTTGGTTATTGGCCGGAGAGTTGTCTCGGTCATGTCTACGTGTCTCCCGAACCCGTAGGGTCTACACACTTAAGGTTCGATGACGCTAGGGTTATAAAGGAAGTTCGTATGTGGTTACTGAATGTTGTTCGGAGTCCCGGATGAGATCTCGGACGTCACGAGGAGTTCCGGAATGGTCCGGAGGTAAAGATTTATATATGGAAAGTTGTTGTTTGGGTTCCGGGAAAAGTTCGGTTTTTTTCGGTATTGTACCAGGAAGCTTCCAGAAGGTTCCGGAGGATTCCGGAGGGGTCCGGAGGTCCGCAAAATGTTCCACCACATCCAATACAGTATCATGGGCTGTAAGGGGGAGCCCTAGCCTTAACGGTCCAGGGGCACCAGCCCCCCCAAGGCCCATGCGCATGGGAGAGGGGAAACCCTAAGGGGGAGGGCCTCCACTTGACTTGGGAGCACTCCTCCCCCCTTTGGCCGCCGCCCCCAATCCTAGATGAGATCTGGGGGGGCGGCCCCCTATCTCCCCACCTATAAATAGTGGAGGGGTGGGAGGGCAAGCCGCACCCCCAAGTTCTGGCGCAGCCCTCCCCCTCTCCCAAGTCCTCCTCCTCTCCCGCGGTGCTTGGCGAAGCCCTGCAGGATTGCCAAGCTCCTCCACCACCACCACGCTGTCGTGCTGCTGCTAGACGGAGTCTTCCTCAACCTCTCCCTCTCTCCTTGTTGGATCAAGGCATGGGAGACGTCACCGGGCTGCATGTGTGTTGAACGCGGAGGTGCCGTTCGTTCGGCACTAGGATCATCGGTGATTTGGATCACGACGAGTACGACTCCATCAACCCCGTTCACTTGAATGCTTCCGCTTAGCGATCTACAAGGGTATGTAGATGCACTCTCCTTCCCTCGTTGCTAGATGACTCCATAGATTGATCTTGGTGTTGCATAGAAATTTTTTGAATTTCTGCTACGTTCCCCAACAGACTCATCTCCAGTCCCATCATTCTCAAGATTCATATTGAGGATTTAATAGGGGACACATCAGTAACTTTTAGATCTTCATCATTATTTTCATGGAAACTAGAACACACTTTTACAAAGCAAACTTTCTTCGCACGCAACCTAGCGGTTCTTTCTTTACACTCATCAATGGAAATTCTCATGGCTTTTATAGACTCATTGATATCATGCTTAGGTGGAATAGATCTAAGTTTCAAAGAATCAACATCAAGCGAAAGCTTATCAATGTTCCTAGCCAAATCATCAACTTTAAGCAATTTTTCTTCAAGCAAAGCATTAAAATTCTTTTGAGAGATCATAAATTTATTTAACGCTATTCTCAAAATCAGAGGGCATCTTATTAAAATTTCCATAAGAGTTGTTGTAGGAATTACCATAATTATTAGAGGAATTACTAGGGAACGGTCCAGGATTAAAGTTTCCTCTATAAGCATTGTTACCAAAATTATTCCTACCAGCAAAATTCACATCCATAGATTCATTATTATTCTCAATCAAAGTAGACAAAGGCATATCATTAGGATCAATAGGAGCACTCTTAGTAGCAAAAAATTTCATAAGTTCATCCATCTTTCCACTCAAAACATTAATTTCTTCTATAGCATGCACTTTTTTACAAGTAGATCTTTCGGTGTGCCATTGAGAATAATTAGCCATAATGTTATCAAGGAGTTTAGTATCTTCTCCTAAGGTGATTTCCATAAAAGTGCCTCCCGCGGCCGAACCTAAAAGATTTCTAGAAGCAAAATTCAATCCGGCATAAAATCTATGTATGATCATCCATAAGTTCAAACCATGAGTAGGGCAATTCCGAATCATTAATTTCATTCTTTCCCAAGATTGGGCAACATGCTCATGATCAAGTTGTATAAAATTCATAATATCATTTCTAAGAGAGATAATCTTAGCGGGAGGAAAATACT
This sequence comes from Triticum aestivum, assembly GCF_018294505.1. Lineage (NCBI taxonomy): Eukaryota > Viridiplantae > Streptophyta > Magnoliopsida > Poales > Poaceae > Triticum > Triticum aestivum. The sequence continues at coordinate 599,882,312 of NC_057810.1, forward strand.
TAGAGATAAAAGCATCTTTGCACTTATTCCATGAATCAATACTATTCTTAGGCAAAGACGAAAACCAAGTTTTAGCACGATCTCTAAGTGAAAACGGAAATAACTTCAGTTTAACAATATCATTATCTGTATCTTTCTTCTTTTGCATATCACACAAATCAACAAAGTTGTCTAGATGAGTAGCGGCATCTTCACTAGGAAGGCCAGAGAATTAATCTTTCATAACAAGATTCAATAAAGCAGCATTGATTTCACAAGATTCAACATCATTAAGAGGACCAATCGGAGTACTAAGGAAATCATTATTATTAGTATTGGAAAAGTCACACAATTTGCTATTATATTGCGCCATCATGACAAACAATCCAACACACAAGCACACAAAAAGGCAAGCGAAAGAGAGATGAGATTGGGAAAGAGAGGGTGAATAAAATGGCAAGGGTGAAGAGGGGGAGAGGAAAACAAGAGGCAAATGGCAAATAATGTAATGCGAGGGAGAAAAGTTTGTGATGGGTAATTGCTATGTCTTGACTTGATTGAAGACCTCCCTGGCAACGGCGCCAGAAATCCTTCTTGCTACGTCTTGAGCTTGCGTTGGTTTTTCCCTTGAAGAGGAAACGGTGATGCAGCAAAGTAGCGTAAGTATTTCCCTCAATTTTTTAGAGCCAAGGTATCAATCCAGTAGGAGGCTCCTCAAAAGTCCCACGCGCCTACACAAACAAACAAGAACCTCACAACCAATGCGATAAAGGGGTTGTCAATCCCTTCACGGTAACTTGCAAAAGTGAGATCTGATAGAGATAATAAGATCAGATAAATATTTTTGGTATTTTATGATATAGATTGGAAAGTAAAAGATGCAAATAAAAGTAGATGAAACACTTATATGATAAAAGATAGACCCGGGGGCCATAGGTTTCACTAGTGGCTTCTCTCAAGATAGCATAAGTATTACGGTGGGTGAACAAATTACTGTCGAGTAATTGATAGAAAAGCACATAGTTATGAGATTATCTAGGCATGATCATGTATATAGGCATCACGTCCGTGACAAGTAGATCAAAACGATTCTGCATCTACTACTATTACTCCACACATCGGCCGACTCCTGCCTGCATCTAGAGTATTAAGTTCATGAAGAACAGAGTAACGCATTAAGAAAGATGACATGATGTAGAGGGATAAACTCATGGAATATGATCTAAACCCCATCTTTTTATCCTCGATGGCAACAATACAATATGTGCCTTGCTGCCCCTATTGTCACTAGGAAAGGACACCGCAAGATTGAACCCAAAGCTAAGCACTTCTCCCATGGCAAGAAATATCAATCTAGTAGGCCAAACCAAACTGATAATTCGAAGAGACTTGCAAAGATAACTTAATCACACATAAAAGAATTCAGAGGAGATTCAAATATTTCTCATAGATAAACTTGATCATAAACCCACAATTCATCGGATCTCGACAAACACACCGCAAAAAGAGTTACATCGAATAGATCCCCAAGAAGATCAAGGAGAACTTTGTATTGAGATTCAAAGAGAGAGAAGAAGCCATCTAGCTAATAACTATGGACCTGAAGGTCTGTGGTAAACTACTCACAACTCATCAGAGAGGCCTTCGAGATGATGTAGAGGCCCTCCATGGTCGATTCCCCCTCCGGCGGAGCGCCGGCGAAGGCTCCAAGATGGGATCTCACGGATACAGAAGGTTGTGGCGGTGGAAATAGTTTTTCGTGGTGCTCCTGGATGTTTTTGGGGTACGTGGATATATGCAGGAGGAAGAAGTAGGTCGGTTGACGCTCGAGGGGCCCATGAGGGTGGGGGGCGTGCCCACCCCCAAGGGGCGCACCAGGCACCCTCGTGGCCGCCTTGTTTGTTGCTTGACGTCCACACCAAGTCCCCTGGATTGTGTTTGTTCCAAAAAGATCGCTCCCAAAAGTTTCATTCCGTTTGGACTCTGTTTGATATTCCTTTCCTTCGAAATACTGAAATAGGCAAAAAAAACAACAATTCGGGCTAGGCCTCTGGTTAGTAGGTTAGTCCCCAAAATGATATAAAAGTGTAGAGTAAAGCCCACAAACATCCAAAACGGATAATATAATAGCATGGAACAATAAAAAATTATAGATACGTTGGAGACGTATCACTCTTTACAAATTACCTTGCTACCAAACTACTTGTTACCGATAATTTCTGTGCTTGTAGAAAATACCTTGTTGAAAACCTCTTGTCATTTCCTTCTACTCCTCATTGGGTTCGACACTCTTACTTATCAAAAGGACTACGATTGATCCCCTATACTTGTGGGTCATCAAGACCCTTTTCTGGCGCCATTTCCAGGGAGAGAAGCACCTTTGGTAGGTGGAATTTCGCAAGGAAATATTTATATTACGTGCTGAAATGTACTATCAGTTATGACTATGGAAAACAATCTTTTGAGGGGTTTGTTCGGGGTATCTTCACCTCGACTGGAAGTGCAAAGAGTTTTCCCTCAACCTATTGCACCTACTAAAAATATTTACTATGATATTCCTTTGGGTATGTTAGAGAAACTGCTAGCTAATCTTTATGCAGGAGATGGAACAATACATCCTAATATGCACCTAATCTATGGGGATGATATTTGTGGATTGTTTAAGCTTGCAGGTTTATCCGAAGATGGATCTAGGAAGAAGGTATTCCCTTTATCTTTGGAGGTAAAGACATTGACATCGTATAGGCTATGTGATGATATCGGAACATGGGATTGGAGCCAATTGAAATTGGAATTTCATCAGAAGTTTTATCCTATGCATTGGGTTCATCGTGATCGGAATAATATATATAATTTTTGGCCTCGTGAAGGAGAAAGTATCGCTCAAGCATGGGGGAAGCTTAAGTGCATGATGCAAACATGCCCCAATCATGAGCTCTCAAGAGAAATTATTATTCAGAATTTTTATGCTCGGCTTTCTCATAATGATCGATCCATGCTCGATTCTTCTTCTACCGGTTCTTTTGTGAAGAAAACTATTGAATTCAAGTGGAATCTTTTGGAAAGAATTAAATGCAACTCTGATGATTGGGAGTTTGAGAAAGGTAAAGTGTGGAAGAGGATAGTAACATTGTCCCTTCTCTATTTTTCTCTCACATTTTTTATTATTTTTTCATTGGCCTCTTTTTCTTTATTTTGGGCTCTTTGGCCTCTTTTTTCTCTTGTTTTTTATTTTATTCCGGAGTCTCATCCTGACTTGTGGGGGAATCATAGTCTCCGTCATCCTTTCATCACATAGGACAATGCTCTAATAATGATGATCACCACACTTTTATTTACTTATAACTCAAGAATTACAACTCGATACTAGAACAAAAATATGACTCTATAAGAATGCCTTCGGTGGTGTACCGGGATCTGCAATGATCTAGCGTGACATGTATACAAAATATGGACGATGGCCAAGCCACAAATACTATGTCAACACTATGATCATGCAAAGCAATATGACAATGATGGTATGTTTTATAATAAAACGAAACGGTGGAAGTTGCATGACAATATATCTCAGAAAGGCTATGGAAATGCCATAATAGGTAGGTATGGTGGCCGTTTTGAGGGAAATATAAGGTGGCTTATGTGTGGAAGAGTGTATCATATAACAGGGTTTGGATGCACCGGCGAAGTTTGCACCACAGCTCAAGGTCAGTAAGGGTAATGCACGGTACCGAAGAGGCTAGCAAAATGCGGAAGGGTGAGAATGCGTATAATCCATGGACTCAACATTAGTGATAAAGAACTCATATACTTATTGCAAAAGTTTATTAGCCCTCAAAGAAAAGTACTACTACGCATGCTCCTAGGGGATAGATTGGTAGTAAAAGACCATCGCTGATCCCCGACCGCCACTCATAAGGAAGACAATGAAAAATAAATCATGCTACAATTTTATAGCATAACGAGAGACCATACGTGCATTCTTCGGGAATCACAAACCTTAACAAAAATATTCTTAGTAAACCACAATTACTCACTAGCATGACTCTAATATCACCATCTTTATATCTCAAAACAAATGCAAGGAATCAAACTTCTCTTATGTTCAATGATCTTCATGAAAGTTTTTATTATATCCCGCTTGAATACCCATCATATTAGGACTAAATTAATAATGTAAGCGAATTGCCATACTATTTGTAAGACTCTCAAAATATTATAAGTGAAGCATGAGAGTTCATCAATTTCTTCAAAATATAACCTCCGCCGTTCTCTAAAAAGTATAAGTGAAGCACTAGAGCAACTACCTAGCTCAAAAAATATATGTGAAGCACATAGAGTATTCTAATAAATTCATGACTAATGTGTGTCCCTCTCAAAAGATGTGTACATCAAGGATGATTGTGGCAAACTAAAAAGTAAATAAAGCAAAGACTCATATAATACAAGACACTCCAAGCAAAACACATATCATGTGGTGAATAAAAATATAGCCTCAAGTAATTTACAGATGGATCGTAAACAAAAGAGGGGATGCCATCCGGGGCATCCCCAAGCTTAGATTCTTGGTTGTCCTTGAATATTACCTTGGGGTGCCATGGGCATCGCCAAGATTAGGCTCTTGTCACTCCTTATTCTGTAGTCTATCGAAACTTCACCCAAAACTTGAAAGCTTCACAACACAAAACTCAGCAGAAAACTTATGAGATCCGTTAGTATAATAAAGCAAATCACCACCTTTAGGTACTATTGTAAGCTCATTACAATTTTATATTTGCATGATATCTACTATATTCTAACTTCATCATGGTTCATACCCCCAGTACAACCATAGATTCATCAAAATAAGCGAACAACACAATGAAAACAGAACCTGTCAAAAACAGAACAGTCTGTAGTAAGACTTTATACAAACTTTTGTAACTCCAAAAAATTCTAAAAAAATTAGTAAAATGTATGCAATTTGTATATCAATAAATTGTAAATAATTCAGAATTTTATCACGCTCCAGATTTTTTTTAACAATTCTGCTACCAGACGCAAAAGTTTCTTTTTTTTCACAGAATCAAATCAATTATCACCCAAATCATCCCAAAGGTCATACTTGGCTCAAACACTAATTGAAACACTAAAACACAATCATAACAGAAGTATAATTGCATATTTATTGAGAAACAAAAGCAAAAGCAAAAACGTGAAATAAAATTTTTATTGGGTTGCCTCCCAACAATCGCTATTGTTTTACGCCCGTAGCTAGGCATATTGCATAGATCAAGGTATTGTCACCTTGGGTATTCAATTCCTCAATTGCACATCCATACTTCCTAGGTATTTCATTACGTTTGTTGATGATCACACTCCTACGTAGAAAATCAAGAAATTCGTTCCTAAGTGTGGGTTCCTTAATCATATTGATAAAAGTAGCACAAATACTTATCATCTTAAGATCCTTGTTTACTTTACTAGATGATCCACCCTTATTTTTAGGAACATAAATAAACTTAGTAGTTTTATTAGGAGGAAATTTTGGAGTAGTCTTGACAGAAGCAAAAGCGGTACCCAAATTGGTAATAATATCCTCCAACTTATCAATTCTAGCGGGAATTTGTTCGACCCTCTCATCAATTATATGCTCCTTCTCCTTTAGAGTTTTTAAAGTAATTCCCACCTTTGATCCAATTTGAGTAATATGATTATGAATCTTTTATCCAAATTTTCAATATGCTCTATGGTAGAAATTTTATTCTCAATAATATGTTCCAAGGTTAATGTTATTTCATTAATCACGATTGGTGGTGATCCCACCAAATTTCCCATAGCATTAAAAGCATCCATAGGGCTCGAGGGCTTGTGTGGCTTTGACAAGACTGACGCGGGGTTGATTCAAGACGGTGTGATACGTCTCCAACGTATCTATAATTTTTGATTGTTCCATGCTATCAAATTACCTCTTTTGGATGTTTATGGGCTTTATTTTACATATTTATATCATTTTTGGGACTAACCTACTAACCGGAGGCCCAGCCCGTATTGCTGTTTTTTTTGCCTATTTCAGTATTTCGAAGAAAAGGAATATCAAATGGAGTCCAAATGGAATGAAACCTTCGGGACCATGATTTTTGGAACGAACGTGATCCAGAGGACTTGGAGTGCAAGCCACGAAGCAGCCGAGGCAGCCAGGAGATAGGAGGGCATGCCCACCCCCTCTCGGTGCGCCCCCTGTCTCGTGGGCCCATCGGGCGGCCACCGACGTACTTCTTCCTCCTATATATACCCACGTACCCCAAAAACATCTAGGGAGCCAACGAAAAACAATTTCCACCGCTGTAACCTTCTGTATCCGTGAGATCCCATATTGGAGCCTTCGCCGACGCTCCGCCGGAGGGGGAATCGACCATGGAGGGCTTCTACATCAACACCATAGCCCCTCCGATGAGTTGTGAGTAGTTTACCACAGACCTTCGGGTCCATAGTTATTAGCTAGATGGCTTCTTCTCTCTTTTTGGATCTCAATACCATGTTCTCCCCCTCTCTTGTGGAGATCTATTTGATGTAACTCTTTTTGCGATGTGTTTGTCGAGATCCGATGAATTGTCGGTTTATGATCAAGTTTATCTATGAGAAATATTTGAATCTCCTATGAATTCTTTTATGTATGATTGAGTTATCTTTGCAAGTCTCTTCGAATTATCAGTTTGGTTTCGCCTACTAGATTGATCTTTCTTGCCATGGGAGAAGTGCTTAGCTTTGGGTTCAATCTTGCGGTGTCCTTACCCACTGACAGCAGGGGTTGCAAGGCATGTATTGTATTGTTGCCATCGAGGATAAAAAGATGGGGTTTATATCATATTGCTTGAGTTTATCCCTCTACATCATGTCATCTTTCTTAATGCGTTACTCTGTTCTTATGAACTTAATACTCTAGATGCATGTTGGATAGCGGTTGATGTGTGGAGTAATAGTAGTAGATGCAGGCAGGAGTCGGTCTACTTGTTGCGGACGTGATGCCTATATACATGATCATGCCTAGATAATCTCATAATTATTCACTTTTCTATCAATTGCTCGAAAGTAATTTGTTCACCCACCGTAATACTTATGCTATCTTGAGAGAAGCCACTAGTGAAACCTATGGCCCCCGGGTCTATCTTTTATCATATAAGCTTTCAATCTAATTTTATTTGCATCTTTATTTTTTGCATCTATATTATAAAATACCAAAAATATATTTATCTTATCATACTATCTCTATCAGATCTCACTTTCGCAAGTGGCCGTGAAGGGATTGAAAACCCCTCTATTGCATTGGTTGCGAGTTCTTTGTTTGTTTGTGTAGGTGCGTGGGACTTGTGAGGAGCCTCCTACTGGATTGATACCTTGGTTCTCAAAAACTGAGGGAAATACTTACGCTACTATTGCTGCATCACCCTTTCCTCTTAAAGGAAAACCAACGCAAGCTCAAGACGTAGCACGATGCACATGGGAGCTTGAAGTCGACAGGGCGTGAGGATGGATTGATCATCTACCATGGAGTCACGTTTAAGGTTGAGCTGGAGTCTAGTGAAGACTTCACTCCTGCTGATGGAGGGGCTACAGTGTAAGGATCTTGAGAATCGAACCATATTTCAATGTGAAAAGCAAGAATCACGTTGTTTGGGCTAGAACTCCGTGGTTTGAGGGATATCTGTAACTCATCATAGGTGGGTGATGATTGGTGTTACTTTGAAGCGGGGTTGGGCGGTGTGGGTTTGCGGCCCTGAAGACTTGACCAGAACAACAGATGCTCGACGCAATGACAGTGGCAAGGTGTGTGGTAAGCACTAGACATGGAGGCGGGACATGGCTCTGGTGGTCGTACATGCGGTTAGACAACCGTGAATTTGGCTCAGGATGAGTATAAACAATAGTGAAATCCCTTGAAGTTTCAGATAGACACTAAAAATGAGCAAAACTATTGAGTTCAGGCTACTCTTATGTGTGACACCTGATAAGTGAGTCGTCCACTTTCATGCAGATCGGTGGTTAGTGTGTGATGACGTTGAACGGATATTCCAGAAGTTGAGAGCACAAAGTAGAGTAAAGAACTTAATTTTGGTTGAGTGTTGATTGTGATGAAGAAGTGAAGGGACTACAGTTGCAGGTGGACTTACATGGTGTCTGGGAGTAGCAACAACACTCATAGGATAAGTTCAAGTCCAATGTACATGGAAGTTTGACACATTGATGAATTCAAGGTGGTGGAGAATATTTGTCAATGTGGACTTTGTTAGAGTTGTGACAAATATTATGTGCAATGTAGGTTACACTTGGACTCTGAGCCATATGGTGTGTAGACACGGTATATATGTAGTCATGTCCAAATAGAACTCTTGTATTCCAGGACTCTTATGTAATGTGGGGGTATACGGAAAATGCATCGATGAACCCGGGTATATACGAACCCACTTTGCACTAGTAGAAAAAGGGTCAAATGTGAAGCACATTAGTGCCGGTTTGTAAAAAAAACGGCACTAATGTGATCAATAGTGCCGGTTCGTGGCTGCGATCAATAGTATCGGTTTGTGTTGAGCCTTTAGTACCGGTTCGTGCCACGAACCGGTACTAAAGGGGTAGTGGCAGGCTGGGGTCAGGCCGGGTCCCCACGAGCCCCTTTAGTACCGGTTTGTGTTACCAACCGGTACTAAAGGTCTAACCTATAGTACCGGTTCATGCCACGAACCGGTACTAAAGGGGCCAATTTTCAAACTCTACCCCTCCCCCCCCCCCCCCCCGTGTATCGCCATTTCAGTTTTGAAAAAATCAAAAGAAAATGATAAAAACTTCAAAAAATAAAATCCTTCGAGAGGTAGTTATATTACTATATCTACTAGTTAGGAAAATTTGAAAACTTAAATTTGGACATGTTTTGCAAAAAGTGTAGGGAAAATGTAAAACGGCTATAACTTCTGCATACGATGTCGGAAAAAAACGTATAATATATCAAAAAATTCAGCATGAAAATCCGCATCCGATTAAGACAGCCTATGGCCTATTTGGAATTTTTTAGAATCCTCAAATTCGAAAAGGAAAAAAAGATATGGTCAAATTTCAGTTTTTTTTAAAAATTTTGGTTAAATTTGGTCAAACTACTTATTCAAGAAGTATTAATGTTACTACATAATTATTCAAGAATATTAGTGTTACTAAATAATTATTTCAATTTTTTGAATTTTGGTCAAACTATGGTCAAACTATGGTCAAACTTATTCAAGAAATATTAGTGTTACTAAATAATTACTGTTTTTTTAGAATAATAGTTTCAAACTCAAACGGTGAAATGTGTGACTTCATGCTCAAGCTAAACTCCTGAGGGTTAATAGGATTGACATCTTACTATTGTCAGGAAAACAACAAGTGCATACTCGGAAACGAAGGAGAATAGAACCCGAAAGTTAAGCGTGCTCGGGCTGGAGTAGTGAGAGGGATGGGTGACCGGTCAGGAAGTTAGATGATTTGGAATGAGTGATCCACACTTGAGCAGTTAAGAGAGATGATTAGAGACTAAATCATCAAATAATTCAGAAAAATTAAAAATCGAAAAAAACAAAAAAAAATTCCAAAATTTTTTAAAAAAAACCTTTAGTACCGGTTGGTAACACCAACCGGTACTAAAGGTCCCCCATACTAGGGCGCGAGCTCACGCCACGTGGTGGCACTTTAGCGCCGGTTCGTGCCGAACCGGTACTAAAGGGGGGGCCTTTAGTGCCCACACTTTAGTGCCGGTTCCATAACCGGCACTAAAGGCCCTTACAAACCAGTTTTAAAGCTCCGTTTTCTACTAGTGTTGGAAAACACATTTCTAAATGCTAAAATGATCTAAAAAAGGTTGCACGGATATGTCTTCATGTTTTATGTGCGTACATAAAGTCTCACAAAAAAACAACTTTTTTTGTGGCCTATGCAAAAAAGACAAAAATTGTGTCATAAAACGCTATTTAGAAGTAATAAAATTTGTTTTTCTTGCGAAGACAAAATGAAAAGACATTTTTTCACAAAACTTTGTGCCACGCACACACATTTGCGAACATGTATGTGTGGAATTTTCTTTTGAATTTTTTGACATTTTAAAATGTGTTTGAAATGCATTTTTCAAAAAGTGGGTGCATATGCCCATGGGTTCAGGACGTGCCGACTCGGGGGTATACACACGATTTAACACATGCCAACATAATAGCACAGGCACAAGGAGGCGTCGACGGCGTGTGCCGGTGCCGGGGTGGCTGGTCTGCTGTATTGTAGAGCTATCATGGGAAGTAGCGCACATAGTTAGGCTCCGGGGATGTAGTGGATGTTCGGTGAACCTCGTTAACAAATATCGGTGCCCTGCCTCTTGTGGTTGCTTCCTCGTAAATCGATTATGCACCTAGAGTTATTCTAACATAGTGTTGTGTATTTTATCGGTAAAAAGCATATTCAATTATTCGTTTTTATCATCGACCTGATTGAAAAATATTTTTTCCATCTGATATGCAATAGTCTTGTTCTGGACGGTGATGTGTTATTAGGCGCTAAAATTAACATAAAATTGTCTTTTGCCTTAGCGAACTATATTTGTTTTTGAACATTAGAGCTGAAGCTTCATTAAGAAATTAGCTAGGCATACCGCTGAATACAAGTTCAGCGACTCGCGTCGGACCATTAACATTCATACTCAACGTACATTGGGTCCTCATAGCGTAAACCCATATTTGCTAAGGTGCAAGGCACTTGATTGGCATCTACACATGAAGAGAACCAGGTTTTATCAAACTATATTTTGAAATATTTGAATTGGTTTGTCTCTTTTAAAAGTAATCCAAGTTAGTGTTATTAGGCCAATATGGATTATTATTTTTAAGGTAAATATGGATTAGCTTATAGCGCAGACCAGTCAAGTAATTATAGGAGGCGGGGACGTTGATGGGCACATGACTAACAGTATGATGGAGCGTGTTCCAGTTAATTACAGTTGCCACATAACTTCGAGGAGGGTGCCCCCTCACCAAAAGGGGGTCACAGTGAGTAGGCTTCGACGACAGTTTATCAAAAACACAGGGCTCCGCAAAGTCGTAATATCATGCGTGGGCTTAGCTCCTGCCTAGTGTCAAAAGGTCAAGAAAATTGATGAACTGATGACAGAGAAGCCGAAAAGTGAAGCGTTGGTGAACAGAAATGTAGCTATGACGGTTCTAACGTAACAAAATTCCTTGTAAGATAAGTTCTGACCCACATGAAAGACATAAAGATGTGGGTACTATCTCAAAGAGACGGTGCAAAAACCCGTGTAAAAGAGAAATATAGCGCTTGGTGTAATGGCCACGGCAAAAATACATTGCTTAAAGTGGCCAAGATACTCAACTACATTTTTTTCCTGATAAATGACGCTTTTATTAACTTCAAATGTAGCATGAAGAGGATAAAACTCATAATGAGCATATACTCATTCTCTACATGACTAGGATGCACACAACCAAGACAATTAGGGAACGAAAATATAAAAGGCGCCAGTCAACAACAAAGTCGTTCATGACCGAAACCATGCCTATGACAAGGAATGTGGGAGGCATATCCGTAGACTATGCCGCCACTCATGTCGGGTAAAAATATCCTTCACCACCTGCTCCAAGAGTGTACACACCATCATAACATTGATTGGTGTTGCAAAAAACCTAGAGTAAAACCATAAACGAAGCTAGTGCGTATACGAGTGGATAACCTGCATAGGAGATGAATTTGTACCATTAAACACCATGTCCACCATGTTGGAACCGAAGCCCTTTAGCTACCTCTCCTCTCACTCGAACGGAGGTGGAAGAAGAAGAACAGTGAACATAAGATTTTCTGGCTAGCGACGAACGCCGCTACGGGCGCTCAAATGCCCCAATCTTTTCTTCTTGACAGTGACTACATGGCTTACTCGGTTTAGCTTACAAGAGTACACAAGCGGGGGATTTATACACGGTGCACGCACACACACAACCCGGCCACCACTCCACGCATGCACTGACTAGATTGAACTCCCGGCCACTACTCCATCGTGGTGGTTACCCTCTAATGACCGAGCCTACTCACAACTCCATGCGCAAAGCTAGCTAACAACCTGGACACATCAAGCCAGCCAACGAACTGAATATGGCCCGGCTAACTGACCGTGATCCACGCTCCTCTATGCATGCGGCTAACAATCTATGCATGTCAAGATTACTACTAACATTTTTCCTTCTAATCTTGACTTGCCGTCACCGGAATTGTCGCAGCTCCCGTCATCCTCGTCGCCATGACCGTGGACTAGACCTGGCGCGCTGACGCTGATCGCCACCATGCTTCCTCGACGATGCACGGCGAGCTCTTTCTCCGCCGGTGACACACGCCTGGCGTCCCTCTGCGCCCCGCACGTCCCGCGTGCACCCGGTGAGCCCAACCGCACCAGTGCGTCCCGCATATCCCGCGCGCACACAACGCGCCCGACGAGCCCGACCACACCACACGCCGTGGACTCACCGTGCACCGCCTCCGCGTCCGCCATGGCAGCCGCAGCTTCTCTTCCCAGCGCACTGATGCCGCCGGCCGCAACTACGGCCGATTTCCTCAAGCACAAACTCGAGCCACACCTATTACAACGCATACGGGTGGTTCTTATACCCTGGGGCATGCTAGGGCACGTACCACATGCCCCAGTCCATGCTCAGCGCGTGGTTCGGCCGGCTCTGCCCACTCCCGCGACATGCACGCACATGTCCGGGTCATGCGAGCCCGCCTAGGACCAACTCCTCGCTCCCCCCGATCTCGCCAACAGAACGCACACACGCTGCACTCATGCACGGACACACCCGTGCACACCACACGCACGCACACACATGACCCGCCATGCACCCGACGCGCCCAGCGCGCCCGGTGATGAGGATACAGACCTGGGGTAGGGTTATAGGCCTGACCTATACGTCCTACCCAAGGTCACTACCCTAGAAGATAAGAAGTCCAAGAGGCAGCAAGAGACCCCCAGTCGAAGATGTCGAGTGCAATCCACTCGACAGTCATGTCACTGGGGAGTCCTCCTCCCTACTGTCACTCGACCATCCAGAGAATCACTCGACCTACCGAAGACCAGGAGTCACTCAGCATTACAACGGGCAGGCGTTCACTCCGTAGTCTTTAAGGTCATTAACAACAATTAAGGCTGGCGTTACCAGTAATGCCCCCATTTTATGTACATTAAGTCCCTTGTAATGGAGGGTGGTGGGGGTCCTGGCGTACTCTATATAAGCCACCCTCTCCTCTGGCACAAGGGTTCGCACCCTCTGTAACATCACACGCATATAATCCAATCGACCGCCTCCGGGCACCGAGACGTAGGGCTATTACTTCCACCAAGAAGGGCCTGAACTCGTAAACCTCATGTGTACACCTTCACCATAGCTGAGATCTCCCTCTCCATACCTACCCCCCCTTTCTACTGTCATTCTTAGAACCACGACAGTTGGCGCCCACATTGGGGCAGGGGTCTTAGCGACTTTTTGGTGAAGTTGCAAGTTTTTCCGATCATCATCATCAGGGTTTCCGGCGGCGGATTGGCTAAGGGCCGCGAGATCCGTCTCGGCGCGCTCATTTTCATCCCCGACGACTCCGCGTGGCTTCAGGAAGCTCCCCTTGACATTGAGGCGCTCCCCGTCCGAGGGGCGACGCACTTTCGCGCATGCGTTCGCGGCGTCCTTCTCCTGCAGCTGTTGACTCAGTATCGGTCGGCTCCGATGGTGTCTTCCCTCCCCGTTGTTCGCCACCGCAAGCGATCCGGTCGGTCGCGGCTTCAGCGGTGGGTGAAACACGTGGTGGCTCGGCGTTCGGCCACCCATCAAGTCACGGCGATCGAGCCCGACGAAACTCTCCACGGCCTGTTCGATCTGTCGACTGGCTCCGTGGAGACCGCATCCAAGTGCGATAGCAGCGACCCTGCGGCTGAAGTCTTGATGGTCGATGGACCGTGTGGTCCGCCTGGTTTCCGTCGAGAAGACGGCGAAGATGATGGCGGTGATCCGTCGCTCGTCCATGAGGAATACCATCCCGAACCCCTTTCTTCAGAGCAGAGGGAAGAACTTTGTCGGCGCAACATGGATGCACTCCACACGCCCATTGTTGGAGAAACCCCCGAGGCTCGGGCCTTGGAAGAGGTGCGCCTGGCTAATTTGGCTGAGTGCACTCGACTGGAGAACCTTCAGCGCGCTCTCGATGAGCGAGCTCGGGAGCGGGTTCCTGAGTCCAATCGACGGCAGCTTTTCCCACCTCCGCCTAAGGTATAACGTACTCCGATTCAGAACCTCACAGCTGCGGCCCGAATAGCAGAGTCGATCCAACCTTCACAGTCAGAGGCTGGTAGAGGGTTGATGCAGATCCGGGCCTTGCTTCGGGCAGCAGGAGAGCAGAACACAGCAGTGTCTCAGTCGTGGAATAGGATTCACAGTAGATCTGTGGTAGCGGATACAGTTCAGTCAGCCCACAGCCCAAGATCGCCCCTGCGGCGTGAAGGCCGTGGACAGTATGATCATCGGCTCGACCGTGACAATTGTCGTCGAGTGCCTACGCCTCCTCCGAGGAGTGCGTCATATGTTCCTCGGCATAACGATGATAGACGCTATCATAGTGGTGAGCGCAGAGCACCAGTCGACCCAAGAGAGCCGGGCTTCGATGCGAGATCCATCCTCGTTCAAGGCCTAGTCGACCGGAACAGAGCGCATAGAGAAGACCCTGGCAGAGATCGTCCAAGTGGCAGCAGAGTGCATGTTTCCGGTCCAGAGTGTTTCAGCAGAGCCATCAGGCGGCAGTGGTTCCTCCCAACTTCAGGTTGGCGACCGAAGTCAGTAAGTTCACTCGAGAATCCAAGCCTGAAACTTGGCTTGAGGATTACCGAGTGGCTGTGTAGATTGGCGGTGGAAACGATGAAGTAGCGATGAAACATCTTCCTCTGATGTTGGAAGGGTCAGCCCGAGCGTGGTTGACTCAGTTAGCTCCAAGCAGTATATACAGTTGGGAAGAGCTGGCTCGAGTGTTCGTCAGAACTTATGAGGGCACTTGCAAGCGACCAACAGGATTGACCGAGTTGCAGCATTGTGTGCAGCAGCCGAGTGGGACTTTGAGGGATTTCATTCAGAGGAGGACCACTTTGCATCACACGGTTGAAAATGTATCAGAGCATCAAGCAGTGTGTGCCTTCAAGGAAGGCGTCAAATACCGAGAGTTGGTCCTGAAGATCGGTCGGGCTGGAGATATGACTCTGACTCGGATGATGGAAATAGCCACTCGGTATGCTAATGGAGAAGAAGAGGATCGACTCCATAGCGGAAAGAGTAAGCCAGTCGGCCAAGAGGCCGGTGGAGGTAATTCCAATCAAAAACAGAAGCGTAAGGCCGAGCCCGCAGCACCCGGTGAGATTGCAGCAGTGGCTCAAGGAAAGTTTAAGGGAAAACCTAAAGAGCCCTGACCCCCTAAGAAGGTAAATGGTCAAGCAGGGAATGATGTGTTGGATTTTCCATGTCACATCCACACGAAGAAGGACGAAGAGGGTAATATGATCTACCCTAAGCATACCACTCGACAATGTTGACTCCTGATCCAGCAGTTCCAAGACAAGCAGCCCGGTGAGAAGGAGAGAGAGTCGGACAAAGATGAGGATGAAGAGGAATACGACGGTTATCCCAAAGTCAATTCCACCCTCATGATTTTTCCTGATGTTGAGAGCAAGAGTTGGTTGAAAGTTATCAATAGAGAAGTGAATATGGTCGCTCCAGCGATGATGACCACATACCTGAAATGGTCTCAGACAGCCATCACATTCGACCAGTCTGACCATCTTGCTTGTGTAGCCACCCCCGGGAGGCAAGCGTTGGTGGTCGACCCCGTGGTCGGAGGCACTAGACTGACTAAAGTGCTGATGGACGGTGGTAGCGGTCTGAATATCCTTTATGCTAAAACCTTGAAGGGGATGGGCATTCCGATGTCCAAACTTAGCGAGAGCAATATGAGTTTCCATGGTTTTATCCCTGGAAAGAAAGCCGAATCACTCGGCCAGATCGCTCTTGATGTGGTTTTCGGTGATTCCAAGCGTTACCGTAAGGAAAAGTTGACATTTGAAGTCGTGGATTTCCAGAGTGCTTATCACGCCATTCTGGGTAGGCCTACCTACGCATGTTTTATGGCTCGACCATGTTACGTGTATCTCAAGTTGAAGATGCCTGGCCCGAAAGGTGTGATCATAGTTACTGGCAATCGGCAGAAAGCAGAGGAATGCTTCCAGAAGGGTTCCAAAATTGCCGATGCGCAGATGGCAGCAGTTGAACTCCAAGAGTATCAGAAGAATGCAGATCCGAGTGATTTGCTCCGAGCCAAGAAACCTGCCATAGATTCTGCATTTCAGTCGTCTGGTGAAACGAAGCCGGTTCATATTCACCCGACCGATCCCGATGCCGCACCGACTCATATATCAACGACACTTGACAGCAAATAGGAAGAAGCGCTCATCCAGTTCCTCCGTGAGAACTACGACATCTTTGCATGGAAACCCTCTGACATGCCGAGTGTACCCAGAGGACTGGCTGAGCACCGTTTGCGTGTTGACCCCAAGGTAAAACCCTTCAAAGAGCATCTTCGGCGGTCCGCCGTACAGAAGAGGAAAGCGATTGGCGAGGAAGTGGCTCGGTTGCTAGCAGCAGAGTTCATCCGTGAGATCTACCACTCCGAGTGTCTTGCCAATATAGTCATGGTCCCTAAGAAGGACGATTCACTTCGTATGTGCATTGATTTCAAGCATATCAATCGTGCCTACCCGAAAGATCACTTCCCTCTCCCTCGCATCAATCAGATTGTTGACTCGACTGTAGAGTGTGAGCGCTTGTCTTTTCTAGATGCATATTCCGGGTGTCATCAGATCCGACTGTATGGTCCCGATGAAATAAAAATAGCCTTCATCACCCACCGGGTGCTTTTGCTATGTCACTATGCCATTTGGTCTTAAATTGTCGGAGCCACATTCATGAGAATGATTCAGAAGTGCCTGCTCACTCAAATCAGTCGGAATGTGGAAGCCTACATGGATGACATTGTGGTCAAGTCTCGCAAAAGTTCCGGCCTATTGACTGACCTTGCAGAAACCTTTGCCAACCTAAGAAGGTACGATATCAAGCTTAATCCGTCAAAGTGCACATTCGGAGTTCCAGGAGGAAAGTTACTCGGTTTTCTCGTTTCCGAACGAGGGATCGACGCCAATCCAGAAAAAGTTGATACCATCCTTCGAATGAAACGCCCTGTGCGGGTGCATGACGTTCAGAAGTTGACTGGTTATTTGGCCACCTTGAGTCGATTTATTTCTCGTCTCGGTGAAAAGGCCTTGCCTCTTTACCGATTGATGAAGAAATCTGATAAGTTCGAGTGGACTGAGGAAGCTGATGCAGCGTTTGCAGAGCTCAAAGCCCTACTTTCCACCCAGCCGGTGCTCGCTGCGCCAATCAGCAAAGAGCCTTTACCGCTTTACATTGCAGCCACTGGACAAGTTGTCAGTACAGTACTCACGGTCGAGCGAGCAAAGGAAGGAAAAGATTATAAGGTTTAGCACCCAGTATATTATCTCTCTGAAGTTTTGACTCCATCCAAGCAACGATATCCACATTATCAGAAGCTTGTCTATGGAATATACATGACCATGAAGAAGGTTGCACATTATTTCTCTGATCACTCCATTACAGTCATCAGCGACGCACCATTATCTGAAATTCTGAATAACAGAGATACAACTGGTCGAGTGGCAAAATGGGCGATTGGACTCCTTCCATTTGATATCAAGTTTGAGGCAAAGAAATCTATCAAGTCCCAAGCAATCGCAGTTTTCCTTGCCGAGTGGATTGAGCAGCAATTGCCGACTCAAGTTCACTCAGAGCATTGGACTATGTTCTTTGATGGCTCCAAGATGCTGAATGGTTCAGGTGCTGGGTTAGTATTGGTATCCCCCCGTGGAGACAAGCTTAGCTATGTTCTCCAGATTCATTTTGATTCCTCCAATAATGAAGCCGAATATGAAGCACTTTTATACGGGTTGCGTATGGCCATTTCACTCGGCGTCCGACGCATTATAGTCTACGGCGACTCACATTTGGTGGTTAATCAGGTGATGAAGGAATGGGATGTTAGGAGCCCGGCCATGAATGGTTATTGCAATGCAGTAAGAAAGCTGGAAAAGAAGTTTGAAGGGTTGGAGCTTCACCATATACCCCGACTGAAAAATCAAGTGATAAGCCGCAAGTATACTGGATAGTTGTAGCCTCTTTTGATAAGTAAGAGTGTCGAACCCAACGAGGAGCTAAAGGTAGAACAAATACTCTCTCAAGTCCTATCGGCCACTGATACGACTCTACGCACACTTGACGTTCGCTTTACCTAGAACAAGTAAGAAACTAGAAGTACTTTGTAGGTGTTGTTGGATAGCTTCGCAAGATAATAAAGAATGCGTAAATATAAACTAGGGGCTGTTTATATAAAGACGCAATAAAGTAAATATAGCGAGTGTGGAAAAGTGGTGGTAGGAGTTGTGGAATTGTCCCTAAGCAACTGACTACATTACTAGACCGGTAATCACTATTCAAATTCTACTTGAGGGAGAGGCATAAGTTAACATATCATCCCTTACTTGGAATTCTATGCACTTATGATTGGAACTCTAGCAAGCATCCGCAACTACTAAAGATTCATTAAGGTAGAACCTAACCATTGCATTAAAGTATCAAGTCCCCTTTTATTCCATACGCAAAGAACCTACTTACTCAGGTTTGTGTTTCCGTCACTCACGCAACCCACCATAAGCAAATCATAAACATATTGCAAACCCTACAGCGGGAATCCCTCACGCTTGCGCGACACGGAGGGAACAATAGGACGGCACCAATAATAAAACATGCAACTCAAACCAATCATAGCAATTCATCAATCACCGATAGTACAATGTAAATCTACTCAGACATCATAGGATGGCAACACATCATTGGATAATAATATGAAGTATAAAGCACCATGTTCAAGTAGAGGGTACAGCGGGTTGTGGGATAGTGGACCGCTGAATATAGATGGGGGAAGGTGATGGAGATGTTGGTGAAGATGGCGGAGGTGTTGGTGAAGATCGCGGTGATGATGATGGCCCCCGGCGACGTTCCGGCGCCACCGAAAGCAAGGGGGAGAGAGCCCCCCTTCTTCTTCTTCTTCCTTGACCTTCTCCCTAGATGGGAGAAGGGTTTCCCCTCTGGTCCTTGGCTCCCATGGCTTGGGAGGGGCGAGAGCCCCTCCGAGATTGGATCTATCTCTCTGTTTCTGCGTTCCCAGATTCTACCCCTTCACCGTTTATTAAATATCCGGAGATCCGTAACTCCGATTGGGGTGAATCTTTCGCCCAGATCTTTCTCATAAAATTAGCTTTCTTGTGCCAAAAGAAGAGCATCAACCGCCGTACGGCTGGCCCACGAGAGCCCAAGCTGTGCCCAGGGGGGAGGGCGCGCCCCCCTGTCTCGTGGCCACCCCGGACACCGTTTTGCGTTGATTTTACTTCCAGAAAATCATAAATATTCCAAAAAAAATCTCCGTCCATTTTTATCCCGTTTGGACTCTGTTTGATATTGGGTTTCTGCGAAACAAAAAACATGCAACAGACAGGAACTGGCACTGGGCACTGGATCAATATGTTAGTCCGAAAAAAATAGTATAAAAGTTGCCAAAAGTATATAAAAGTTGAATAATGTTGGCATGGAACAATCAAAAATTATAGATATGATAGAGACGTATCAGCATCCCCAAGATTAATTCCTGCTCGTCCTCGAGTAGGTAAATGATAAAAAGATAATTTTTTATGTGGAATGCTACCTAGCATAATCTTGATCATATGTCTAATCATGGCATGAATATTAAGACACGAGTGATTCAAAGCAATAGTCTATCATTTTACATAAAAACAATAATACTTCGAGCGTACCAATAAAGCAATCATGTCTTTTCAAAACCACAAGGCCAAAGCAAGCTTATCCCTACAAAATCATACAGTTTGGCCATGCTTCATTTTCGTCACACAAAATGCCCCCATCATGCACAACCCTGATGACAAGGCGAGCAATTGGTTCATACTTTTTAACGCGCTTCAGCTTTTTCAACCCTCACACAATACATGAGCGCAAGCCATGGATATAGCACTATAGGTGGAATAGAATATAATGATGGAGGTTATATGGAGAAGACAAAAAAAGAGAAAGTCTCACATCGACGCGGCTAATCAACAGGCTATGAAGATGCCCATCAACTGATGTCAATGCAAGGAGTAGGGATTGCCATGCAACGGATGCACTAAGAGCTATAAGTGTATGAAAGCTCAACAAAAGAAACTAAGTGGGTGTGCATCCAACTTGCTTGCTCATGAAGACCTAGGGCATTTTAGGAAGCCCATCATTGGAATATACAAGCCAAGTTCTATAATGAAAATTCCCACTAGTATATGAAAGTGACAACATAGGAGACAATCTATATGAAGAACATGGTGCTACTTTGAAGCACAAGATATGAGTCTCACTACATAAAGAACATGGTGCTACTTTGAAGCACAAGTGTGGAAAAATAGATAGTACATTGCCCCTTTTTATTTATTTTCTTTTTTTTCTTTTTCTTTTTTTCTTTTTTTATTTTTTTTCTTTTTTTTTCTTTTTTTTCTTTGGCCTTTCTTTTTCTTTTCTTTTTGGGGACAATGCTCTAATAATGATGATCATCACACTTTTATTTACTTACAACTCAACATTACAACTCGATACTATAACAAAGATATGACTCTATATGAATGCTTCCGGCGGTGTACTGGGATGTGCAATGATCTAGCGTAGCAATGACATCAAAAAACGGACAAGCCATGAAAACATCATGTTAGCTACATTACGATCATGCAAAGCAATATGACAATGAATGCTCAAGTCATGAATATGATGATGATGGAAGTTGCATGGCAATATATCTCGGAATGGCTATGGAAATGCCATGATAGGTAGGTATGGTGGCTGTTTTGAGGAAGATATAAGGAGGCTTATGTGTGATAGAGCGTATCGTATCACGGGGTTTGGATGCACCGGCGAAGTTTGCACCAACTCTCGAGGTGAGAAAGGGCAATGCGCGGTACCGAAGAGGCTAGCAATGATGGAAAGGTAAAAGTGTGTATAATCCATGGACTCACATTAGTCATAAAGAACTCATATACTTATTGCAAAAGTTTATTAGCCCTCGAAGCAAAGTACTACTATGCATGCCCCTAGGGGGATAGATTGGTAGGAAAAAACCATCGCTCGTCCCCGACCGCCACTCATAAGGAAGACAATCAAAGAAACACCCCATGCTTCAAATTTGTCACACAACGATTACCATACGTGCATGCTACGGGACTTGCAAACCTCAACACAAGTGTCTCTACAATCCACAACCACCCACTAGCATGACTCTAATATCACCACCTTTATATCGCAAAACTATTGCAAGGAATCAAACATATCATATTCAGCGATCTACAAGTTTATGTAGGATTTTATGACTAACCATGTGAATGACCAATTCCTGTCATCTCTCTAAGAAGATATAAGTGAACCAAGAGAGTTTAATTCTTTCTACAAAAGACATGCCCACGCTCTAACAAGTATAAGTGAAGCAAAAGAGCATTCTACAAATGGCGGTTTTCTATGTGAAGAGAAACAGGTAATCCAAACTTCAAATGATATAAGCGAAGCACATGAAGCATTCTATAAAGCCATACTCAAAATATATAAGTGAAGAGCAATGAGCATTCTATAAATCCACCAAGGACTATCCCATACCAGCATGGTGCATAAAAGAAAAATGAAAACTAAATGCAAAAGACGCTCCAAGACTTGCACATAATGCATGAACGAAACGAGTTTGAAAACATACTGATACTTGTTCAAGAAAGAGGGGATGCCTTCCGGGGCATCCCCAAGCTTAGACGCTTGAGTCTCCTTGAATATTTACTTGGGGTGCCTCGGGCATCCCCAAGCTTGAGCTCTTGCCTCTCTTCCTTTTCCTCATATCGAGACATCCTCGATTAGACACTACATCCACACAAAACTTCAACAGAAAACTCGGTAAGATCTGTTAGTATAATAAAGCAAATCACCACTCTAAGTATTGTAGCAAACCAATTCATATTTTGTTTTTGCATTGTGTCTACTGTAATATAGCATTCTCCATGGCTTAATCCACTGATATAAATTGATAGATTCATCAAAACAAGCAAACTATGCATCAAAAATAGAATCTGTCAAAAACAGAACAGTCTGTAGCAATCTAAACATCCACCATACTTCTGGTACCCCAAAAATTCTACCAAAATTAGGAAAAATAAACAAGTTGTAAAGCAAGATAGTGCAAAAGGAATCAGAACCAATTGACGTTCCAGTTAAAAATTTAAAAATCACGCACTACAGCCAAAGTTTATGTCCCGCACCGTACAAACCAACAAGCATTGTAAACATCCTAAAGGCAAACCTTAGCACATTATTTTTATAATACAATGGAATTGTACAAGGGAATAAATATTTTTGATGAAAAGTTTCAAGATTCACAAAGTTTCCGTGAGCATGAACAAAGTCCAAGGCTAGCTCCCACTTCAACAATGCTTGTCTTTCTCACTTTCACTTTCCTTTTTGAAAAGTTTTAGGTTCCCCTCTTTTTTTTGTTTTTAAACTATATGAAAGCACTCAACAGAAATAAATGACTCTCTAAAACTTCCGGGTTGTCTCCCTGGCAGCGCTTTCTTTAAAGCCATTAAGCTAGGCATATAGTGCTCAAGTAATGAATCCACCCGGATCCCAAGGTATATCAAAGCCAATTTTAATTAACAATGATTTGTAATTTAGTAGTGAGCACAAAGTAACATATATCATGCAACAATGAAGTCGAACTCTCTTCCTATGCATCGGCATGTCATAAGAGAACAATTCATGCACACATAGTAAAGGCCAATGCATAGTATAAACGGTTTCTTGCAATTTCATCATGTTGGAAACATAAAGAGGTGGAGATGTAGTTCCTCTCTCATAATAATTGCAAGTAGGAGCAGCAAGCACATGCATATTATATCTATCAAAATCATCATATGCAATGGTAAAAGCCAACCCATCAATACAATCCTTACTAAGCACAAATTTCTCCGATATAGTGTAGTCGGGAGAATTCAAAAAGATAATAGGACTATCATGCGTGGGTGCAATAGCAACAATTTCATGTTTAACATAAGGAGCTATAGCAAGTTCATCTCCATAAGCATAATTCATATTTGCATCTTGGCCACAAGCATAGCAAGCATCATCAAAAAGGGATATTTCAAACAAATTCAAGGGATCATTGTCGGATTTCGGGTTCCGGCAGACCCTTGAGGTTCGAACACTGGGGTGCGCGCGGCGATTACGCCCTCTGTCTACCTGCTCCTGGCCGAATCGCTAGGATCTAAACTATGAAAGAATCAGCACAAAGACACAGGGTTTATACTGGTTCAGGCCATCGTTGTGGTGTAATACCCTACTCCAGTGTGTGGTGTGGTGGATTGCCTCTTGGGCTGATGATGAACAATACAAGGAAGAACAGCCTCGCGAGGGTCTGTTCTTGGCTGGTGCGATGAACTGCTAGGAGGAGTTTGGTCGCCCTATCTTTATCTCTCTCTTTCTATTCTAGATGTATGCCAGATACCAGATGATGCCTCTACCCTAGGGGTGGCTAGTCCTATTTATAGGCAAAGGCCCTGGGCCTCTTCCCAAATATTGAGCGGGAAGGGCGCCAACAATTAGCCATTTTGAAGGGGAACAGCGGGTACACTTATCCTGACTAAAGTTGGTCCTCGCCTGTCAAAGGCTCTGGTGGTGACGCCGGCTTTGGCTCCACGGTGACCTCCATCCTGCCGTTGGACTAGTCTTGGTCTTGTTGCACCGAAATGGATGCCTTTGCTTGATGCTCTCGCCTGCGCTTGCTCCCTTTGCACCAAACAGGAAAGGAGGACACTGCGCGGGCTGGTGCCCGACTGGCGCCCTTGGTCGTCATGGCTTGCGTCATGGGCACCTCGCGAGGTACCCTGCCTTGAACTCTCTGCCTCCTCGTGAGCCAGCCTGATGAGGCCGTGCCTGAGGAAGCTCCTTGTCGTCCGCCCCACGAGGCTTGGCCCCTCGTGAGGGTCTTGAGCTTGTGTTGATGAAGATGGGTTGTGCTGGGCCCCCTTTGAGCCACGCCGCAGGCCGCAGGCAGGCAAGTCTGGGGACCCCTGTTCTCAGAACGCCGACAGTAGCCCCCGGGCCC
Organism: Triticum aestivum; assembly: GCF_018294505.1. Classification (NCBI taxonomy): domain Eukaryota; kingdom Viridiplantae; phylum Streptophyta; class Magnoliopsida; order Poales; family Poaceae; genus Triticum; species Triticum aestivum. Next base: position 599,906,657 of record NC_057810.1, read on the forward strand.
ACGGCATGCCCGGACTTGGACGAGAAGAGAGGCGAAAGGGCAAGTGCGAAGCGTCGCGGGCCCTAACAGCCTGTGGTCTTGGGCGCCGCGTGGCGGTTGATTGGACGTGGGCGTCTCCACTTCCCCATGATGCCTCGGCAACTGCACGGATTCGACAAGTCCCTTCATGCAAAGCGGGTCATGATTACCTGTGGTCGTGGGGGCCGACGGTTGGCCTCCTCTGTCCTTAACTACGGCAAGCCGCGTGCCCTTCCAGTTTATTCCCTCTTGCATCCCCTTCTTCCTCATGGCTCCGTTAAGGAAATTCTCGGCCGCAGAGAAGGGAAAGGCCCGCCAGGCTGCGCCTGCCTCTCCCCTGCCCAAGCGCGGTCGAGGCCGCCCTCGCAAACACCCTGTGGCCTCCGCGGCAGCTCTCCGGGGCCGCGGAGGTGACTTCCCGCATGGCGACGGGCGGCCGGCCGCAGCCGGTGGGTGTGTTTCGGCCGTGCGACCCCCGAGGCCGCGCTCCCGCGCTGCGGAGGTGCTGCCGGAGTTTGTTGTGTGGGCGGCGGAGCTGACCAGCGCCCGGCTTCAGCTCCCTCGCTTCTTCCTAGGTGACCTCCCAGCTGGCGCTTTGGGCGGCCTCTGGCTCCAGGCAGATGGCTGCTGCAGCCGGGCCTCTTGGGCTTCGCTGGAGGTCTCCACCGCCGGGAGCCTGGCCTTGCCCGCGACTGGCAGACGTTTCCCACGCACGTGCCTTGAGCCGCCGGTGCACTCTACACTTCAAGTTCGACGGCGATGCCACCCTTTATGTGAGGGTGTTTGGGGAAGATGGTCGCTGCGCAGGGTGTTGCCCTGAAGACGACGGCCGCGGCCGAGGACTCAGCCCCGGTGAGGACGGAGAGGACAGCGCGCGCGTGGTTGGCGGTGCCCAGGGTTCCTCAAGCTTCACTGGCTCCTCTTCGGGCAGCGACTCTTCTAGCAGCGGCCGCGGTCATCCTCCACGCCGTCGTGCCTGCTTGGAGGGTGGTAGCGGGTCTGCCCGCCATCGCGCCTTGGTGAAGCGCGAGAGGGAGTCCGCTTGAGCTCCGGAGGCAGCCCGAGTCCTCCCTGAGGACCGGTGCCTGGCGAGCTTCGCTTGATTTGTTCTTCCTTTTCCTTTTTCCTGCGCAAAAAGACAGCAATGTGGGGCCCCGTGGGGGCGTGTTTGGGTTACCGTTGTTAATCGTCGTACTGTTTCCGTTATTTTGGTGTTGTTCCTCCCTGCCATACGCCCGTGCGTAGGTAATCCCCAGCCTTAGCCGTGGGGCGACCAACCCAGGTCCTGTATTCGTGTCACAGTGCCCGTGAGGCACGGATTGGAGGGGTGCTCCTGTAGTGGACCCGGGTTGTGAGGCCTTGACCGAAAGGACCAAAACACTCGCGAGGGCGCTCGGCCATCCCCTCGCGAGACCTTGTGCAAGAGAAATCGAGGCCGGAGGGCGAAAAGTCGAAGAGCCATAAGTCAAAAGACGGCGATTGTTTCCATAAAACTCCAAATAAGAACGAACTAGCCAACTGCAGAAAGCAAATGAAAAAGCCGCGTCCGGCACCTAGTCTAGTCTTCGACGTCTTCTCACCAGCACGGAGCTAAGTGCTGCCACTGGGCGTGGGAGGGAGCCCCAGGGCCTGAGGCCAGCACCCCTGAGACTCCGGGGCATGTACAGCCCCAACTCATTATTACATGAGAGTGTCACGGGCGGCGAGCTTCACAGGCGTTGGCCTTCTTCACAGGCTCCGGGCCTTTCTTTGGGGAGGCAAGCTTCATGGGCATTGGCCCTCTTCACAGGCTCCGGGCCTTTTCCAAAACGTGACAGCTTCATAGGCGTTCGCCTTCTTCACAGGCTCTGGGCCTTTTCCAAAAAGGATGAGCTTCACAAGCATTTGCCTTCTTCACAGGCACTGGGCCTTTTCCAAAAAGAATGAGCTTCACAGGCATTCGCCTTCCTCACAGGCGTTGGGCCTTTTCCAAAACGCGACAGCTTCACAGGCATTCGCCTTCTTCACAGGCGTTGGGCCTTTTCCAAAACGCGACAGCTTCACAGGCATTCGCCTTCTTCACATGCGCTGGGCCTTTTCCAAAACGCGGCAGCTTCACAGGCATTCGCCTTCTTCACAGGTGCTGGGCCTTTTCCAAAACACGACAGCTTCACAGGCGTTCGCCTTCTTCATAGGCTCTGGGCCTTTTTTAGGTGTAAAACCTCCGGAGATGCTGGATGTTCCATGCATTCTGGACTGGCACCCCCTCCTGAGTCTCCAAGCGCGTGGATCCAGGCCTGGAAACATGAACAACCTTGAACGGGCCCTCCCACATGGGAGAGAGCTTATGCAGTCCCTCCCTGGAGAGAACCCGCCTGAGCACGAGGCCCCCTACCTCAAGAGTCCTGGGGCAGATGTTGCGGCAGTGGTATCGCCGCAGCGCTTGTCGATATCTAGCCACTCGCAATGCGGCTTCTCGGCGACACTCCTCCCCAGCATGAGGTCCATCCCCCGCATGGCGTCCTGCTGCGCTTCGTCGAATGCCAGGACCCGTGCGGAACGACGTCTAACCTCGTGAGGGAGGACCGCCTCGGCTCCATAGACCAAGAAGAACGGGGTCTCTCCAGTCGGCTTGGTTGCGGTCATGCGGATGGACCACAACATGGACTGAAGCTCGTCGTGCCAGCCTCTACCGCAGGCTTCTAGCTTCTTCTTGAATGTTCTGGTCTTGAGGCCCCTCAGGACCTCCGCGTTGGCCCGCTCGGCCTGGCCGTTGCTTCGGGGGTGTGCCACTGAAGCGTAGCATATCTGCGTTTCAAGGTTAGCACAATATGTTTTGAAGAGGTTACTAGTGAACTGCGAACCGTTGTCGGTGATGATGCGGTTTGGCACCCCGAACCGGCTCACGATGCCCTTGATGAACTTGACCGCTGAACCCGCGGGGATGGTGCGGACGGCTTCCACTTCGGCCCACTTGGTGAACTTGTCCATGGCGACGTAGAGGTAGCGATAGCCCCCCGGCGCCCGAGGAAACGGGCCCAGGATATCAAGCCCCCAGACTGCGAATGGCCACGTGAGGGGTATGGTCTGCAGACCTCCCGCCGGCTGAAGGATCTGTTTTGCATGGAATTGATAGGCTTCGCAAGCCTTTACCAGTTCGACGGCGTCACTGAGCGCAGTAGGCCAATAGAAGCCGCTGCGAAATGCCTTTCCCACGAGGGTTCGTGATGACGAGTGGTGCCCACAGTCTCCATCGTGTATATCTGCCAGCAGCTCTTTCCCTTGCTCCCTGGAGATGCAGCATAGGGACACATCATTTGGTCGCTTCCGGTAGAGTTTCCCATCCCTGATGCAGTACGCCGTAGCTTGCCGCGCCACACGCTCTGCTTCCTCTTCCTTCTCCGGCAGGGTCCCTTGTGTTAAGTAACTCCGGAGCTCTGTGATCCAGCACCCCTCCCGAGGCTCCATTGTCAGGAGTAGGCGTGCTCCTGAGGCTGAGCCACAAGCCGGGGCTCCCAAGGCAGGTGGCTGGGGGAGCTCCTCCCGAGGCTGCGCCGCGTTTGATAGCGATGGCATGGCCGAGGGCTTGAAGAGCCGCTCCTCGAAGACGCCAGGCTCCTGAGGTAGCCGCCTAGATGCTCGTTTGGCGATGTCGTCGGCCTCTTTGTTAGTGTCGCGGGGCACGTGCTGTAGCTCCAACCCCCAGAACTGCTTTTCCATCCTGCGGACCTCCGCAAGATAGGCCTCCATGTGCTCATCTCGTGGCTCATATACCTTGTTGGAGAAGTTGACAAGGAGCTGCGAATCGCCCTTGATAGTATTGCGCTTCACCCCCAGGGCAGCGGCGGCCTTCAACCCCGCTATCAGTCCCTCGTATTCCGCTATATTGTTGGAGACCTTTTCACCCTGCTGGAAGCGGAGCTGCATGGCGTAGTACAGCTTGTCCTGAGTGGGAGATATGAGCACTGCCCCAGCCCCAGCGCCATGTCTGGAGAACGCCCCGTCGAAGTACATGACCCAGCCTTCTGGCACCTCGCTCCCCGGGGAGAGGGATTGGTCCTCATCGGTCTTGAGGTCCGGTGCTTTCCATTAAGCCACGAAATCTACTAGCGCGGCACCCTTGATGACCCTGGTCGTGCTGAATTCGAGCTGGAACGCTTGCAGTTCAATGTTCCACTCGGCGACCCTTCCAGCCGAGTTAGGGCTCCTGAGCACCCTTTCCAAGGGGTATGCTGAGACAACCTTGATCGGGTGACATGTAAGTAGTGCCGCAGCTTGCGCGAGGCCACCAGCAGCGCGAGGAGGAGCTTCTGTGGCATGGGGTACCGGGTGCTCGACGAGGCTTGGAGCGTCGGCGCTGGTGGCGCCCTCCGGAGGCCATGGCGCCGGCTGAGGCGATGGGGCCTCCGGAAGCTGGTTGCCTGGGGGAAGGGCCTCTCCCGCTCCCGGTGCGTTCCCCTGCGACGGCTGATTTTCCTCAGTCGTGGCAGTGATCTCTGTGAGTCCTTTTTGGTCCTGCTTTGCCTTGGCACGGGTAGCTGCTATGGCCTTGGTCCGACGCTCCTCCCTAAACGCCACCAGAGCCGCGCTGGCGGAGTAGGGAGTGGCGGCAAGGTAGAGTACCAGGGGCTCTTGAGGGCGTGGGGCCACCATCACCGGAGGGCTGGTTAGGTATCTCTTGAGATCTTGGAACGCCTTGTCGGCCTCTTTAGTCCATTCAAAGGGCCCCTTTTTCTTCATCAGCTGAAAGAAAGGCAGCGCTCGCTCTCCTAACCTAGAGATGAAGCGCCCCAGTGCAGTCACGTGCCCAGTGAGCTTCTGCATCTCTCTGAGGGTCTTTGGTAGGCTCATGTCATCGACCGCCTTGACCTTTTCTGGGTTGGCCTCGATGCCTCGGTGGGACACGAGGAAACCCAAGAGCTTGCCCGAGGGGACTCCAAACACACACTTCTCCGGGTTGAGCCGCAGGCTCACTACGTTGAGGTTTGCAAAGGTTTCCTCCAGGTCTTGTATCAGGGTCTTGGCCTCGTGAGACTTCACTACAATGTCGTCGACGTAAGCTTCCACATTCTTCCCGAGTTGCGGGCCCAGGGTGATGTGCATGAGCCACTGAAAGGTTTCCCCTGCGTTGTGCAGTCCGAAGGGCATGCATGTATAGCAGTACACCCCACACAGGGTTAGGAAGGCCGTCTTCTCCACGTCTTCCACCGCCATCTTGATCTGGTGATACCCGTAGAAGGCATCCAAGAAGCATAACAGGTCACACTAAGCGGTGGAATCGACGATCTGATCGATGCGTGGGAGCGGGAACGGATCTTGCGGGCATGCTTTGTTGAGGTTGGTGAAGTCGACACACATGCGTTCCTTCCCTCCCTTCTTTGGCACAACCACAGGGTTGGCCAACCAATCTGGGTATCGGACCTCGCGAATGACCCCCGCGGCTTCTAGCTTGTGGGTCTCCTGGACGATGAAGGCCTGCTTTTCAGTGGACTGCCACCTTGCTTTCTGCTTCACGGGGCGCACATTGGGGCACACGTTGAGGTGGTGCTCGATCACGCCCCGTGGGATCCCTGCCAACTGATCGGGCTCCCAAGCGAACACCTTCTTGTTTGCACGTACGAACTTGACCAGGGCTTCCTCCTGCTCGGGCTCGAGGTGGGCGCCTATGATGAAAGTGGCGCTAGTGGACCTGTCCTCGTCGACGGGTATCTGCTTGGTCTCCGCCTTGTCTTGGGTGAACAATTGTTTCTTCTTGGCCGGTGCAGACCCCTTGGGCTCGGGGGCCCCCGCGTCGGCGGGCTATGCTGACGCCGCCGTCTTGAAGGCGAGCTTGAGCGCTCGCAGCGCATCCCCGGGGTCCCCAGGCATGGTGAGGACTCCGCTACTCCCCGGCATCTTCATAAGGTTGTACAATGGGTGAGTCACGGCCATGAATTGGGCCAGTGCTGGGTAGCCGAGGATGGCGTTGTAGGGGAGGCTGATGAGGGTGATATCGAAATCGACCAGCTCCGTGCGGAAATTGTCGTAGGTGCCGAAAGTTACTGGGAGCCGGATCTGTCCCAAGGAGCTGGAAGACCCGCCCCCGACGCCCACGAAGGGCCGACTGGGCTGCAGCCGCTCCCGGGGTATGCGGAGGAGGTTGAAGGTCTCGACTGAGAGCACATTGAGGCCCGCGCCACCGTTGATGAGGGTCCTGGTGACAGCCACCTGGCAGATGGTGGGGGTGCACAGCATGGGGAGCGCACCCGAGCAGGCCGAGTTGGAGGGGTGGTCCTCCGAGCTGAAGGCTAGCCTGGCCTGCGGCTCGGACCGGTCCCGGGAGCCCCCTGCCGCGTGGAGGTGGCGCCGACCCGGCGGATGAACGGCTTGACATGGTGACTGGAGGACGGCGCCTGCGAGCTGCCCAGGAGGGCCGCGACGACGGGGGAGGCCGGCGCGGCATGGTGGGCGAGGAAGAGGTCGCGTGGCTTTTTCCAAGAGGCCACGGAGGGATGCAGGGGCGACACTCGCTGCCCGTTCCCCGCCGAGCCAGTGGCGGTGTTGACGGAAGGCGACGGGGAACGACGAGGGTGCCCGCCGACGGGAGCCGTCTGGGCGACTCGAGCGGTGAGAGCAGCCCGACGAGCGTCAGCCATGGATGCGACGGTCGGAAAAGAGCAGGGCGACGGAAGACGAATTCCGGCGCACCGCTACCTGGCGCGCCAAATGTCGGATTTCGGGTTCCGGCAGACCCTTGAGGTTCGAACACTGGGGTGCGCACGGCGATTACGCCCTCTGTCTACCTTCTCCTCGCCGAATCGCTAGGATCTAAACTACGAAAGAATCAGCACAAAGACACAGGGTTTATACTGGTTCAGGCCACCATTGTGGTGTAATACCCTACTCTAGTGTGTGGTCTGGAGGATTGCCTCGTGGGCTAATGATGAACAATACAAGGAAGAACAGCCTCACGAGGGTCTATTCTTGGCTGGTGCGATGAACTGCTAGGAGGAGTTCGGTCGCCCTATCTTTCTCTCTCTCTTTCTATTCTAGATGTATGCCAGATACCATATGATGCCTCTACCCTGGGGGTGGCTAGTCCTATTTATAGGCAAAGGCCCTGGGCCTCTTCCCAAATATTGAGCGGGAAGGGCGCCAACAATTGGCCATTTTAAAGGGGAACAGCGGGTACACTTATCCTGACTAAAGTTGGTCCTCGCCTGTCAAAGGCTCTGGTGGTGACGCCGGCTTGGGCTCCACGGTGACCTCCATCCTGTCGTTGGACTGTTCTTGGTCTTGTTGCACCGAAATGGATGCCTTTGCTTGATGCTCTCGCCTGCGCTTGCTCCCTTTGCACCAAAGAGGAAAGGAGGACACTGCGCGGGCTGGCGCCCGACTGGCGCCCTTGGTCGTCATGGCTTGCGTCATGGGCACCTCGCGAGGTACCCTACCTTGAACTCTCCGCCTCCTCGTGAGCCAGCCGGATGAGGCCGTGCCTGAGGAAGCTCCTTGTCGTCCGCCCCGCGAGGCTTAGCCCCTCGCGAGGGTCTTGAGCTTGTGTTGATGAAGATGGGCTGCGCTGGGCCCCCTTTGAGCCATGCCGCAGGCCGCAGGCAGGCAAGTCTGGGGGACTCCGTTCCCAGAACGCCGACAATCATAGCAATCATCCTTCGGTAAGCACGAAGGGGAATTAAATAATGTATGAGTTGGAGGGTTACTCTTATTAGAAGGTGGGCACGGGTAGCCAATCTTCTCTTCCTCCTTTTGTTCTTCGCTCTCCTCATCATCTTTTTCATCCAATGAGCTCACTGTTTCATCAATTTCTTCTTCCATAGTTTCCTGCAAAATATTAGTCTCTTCTTGGACAGCGGAGACTTTCTCAATAAATGTATTAATATAGTAATTGTATTCATAATTTTCATAGCAATATCTAAGTATAGCAAGATTTTCAGGCCTATAAGCATCATCATCTAAAGCTTCATACTTTTCAAACAAAGATTCAATTTCATAAGCAGCCTTAAAAGCAACAAATTCTTCTATCTGTTCCACATCATAGTAATCATATATACCATTAGCATAAGAAGCTAAGATTTCGTTATCATTAAATATGCATGAAAAGGGAAGGTGTGGAGCCTCCATCCTAGAGCAACAAGTAATATCATATTTCAAGCATAGATTCCAGGCATACCAACGCAACATAATAAATTGATCCCATAATAGTTTCCCTTTTTGTGTCGAGCGATAATCCCTAAAGTATTCACGTTGATCAACGTGTCTCCCATTATAAAGTTGAATGGGGTTTTCTCAGGATTATCAAAGTAGTATATAATATCTCTCGCATAGTGAGAACCAAGGGTTTTAGGAGTTACCCCATCCTCATGAGTAGCAAGTACAGCTAATTTTTTTGGTATTTTGCATTCCATATCCATAAATAAAGATAGAGAACAACTTAGAACAGCAAATAAAAATTACTTCGTGATAATGCAAACAAGCACACACGAGAATATTCACCCCACGCTATGACTCCCCGGCAACGGCGCCAGAAAAAGGTCTTGATAACCCGCAAGTATACGGGATAGTTGTAGCCTCTTTCGATAAGTAAGAGTGTCGAACCCAACGAGGAGCTAAAGGTAGAACAAATACTCTCTCAAGTCCTATCGGCCACTGATACGACTCTACGCACACTTGACGTTCGCTTTACCTAGAACAAGTAAGAAACTAGAAGTACTTTGTAGGTGTTGTTGGATAGCTTCGCAAGATAATAAAGAACGCGTAAATATAAACTAGGGGCTGTTTAGATAAAGATGCAATAAAGTAAATATAACGAGTGTGGAAAAGTGGTGGTAGGAGTTGTGGAATTGTCCCTAAGCAACTGACTACATTACTAGACCGGTAATCACTATTGCAATTCTATTTGATGGAGAGGCATAAGTTAACATATCATCCCTTACATGGAATTCTATGCACTTATGATTGGAACTCTAGCAAGCATCCGCAACTACTAAAGATTCATTAAGGTAAAACCCAACCATAGCATTAAAGTATCAAGTCCCCTTTTATCCCATACGCAAACAACCTACTTACTCGGGTTTGTGTTTCCGTCACTCACGCAACCCACCATAAGCAAATCATAAACATATTGCAAACCCTACAGCGGGAATCCCTCACGCTTGCGCGACACGGAGGGCACAATAGGACAGCACCAATAATAAAACATGCAACTCAAACCAATCATATGTAACGCCCCGGATACAACTTTCCATATTCGTAACTCTGACTCTTGTTATTTCCGGTTACGTGTTATATTATTTCCTTCGTGGTTGGGTTTTGTCTTTTGTTTTGCATGTTGTTCATGTCATGCATCTCATCTCATAGCATCATGAGCATTGCATCTGCATGTTTTCATAAAACTTGCATCCGTTCGTAGTTGCCGCGTTCCCCTTGCCTTCCTTATCCCTTTCGAGACCAACCGTTCATTTGTTGTCCGACCGTTTGAGCCTCTCTGCACAGCCACCAACCATCTCCGCAACCTAGTCCGAAAACTTCTCCCGGACCCGACCCGGGCTGTCATGACCAATGGGTCCGAACGATCCCCAAACATCTATAAAACATCTCCGTTTTCCTATTTGGACTCCCTATCTATTTATTCCTAGACCATCCGATTAAGATCGGAGGGACCAAATACCCCTATCCAAAATTCACTTGTGTTATATAAAGACTAACCCTAAAACCTAGGGACCTTGTCCCATCCACCCGTCGCCGCCGCCGCCACTCCACCAAATTCCCCTCGGGATCCCCCTCCTCCTCGTTTTCCTCCACCCACCAACCAGAGCTCTCTACTGCTCCTCCCCGATTTGCTAGCTTTGATCCCGGGTTCCTCCTCTGCTTCTTGCCCAGTAGCCCGAAGCCTACCTCTTCTCCCCCTCGATCTCGAATGAATCATGAAGCCGCCCAAGTCCCCGAGCAGGAGTGCTCACGCTCGTCTCTGCCGCCACCGTTCGGTGCATCCCAGCGACGCCAGGACCCCGACCAACCCAGGCAGCACCTGTTGCGCGCCTCTTCTTCTCGCCTTGCTTCCTCCCCTGGGACTCATCTCTCTGCGCTCTCTTTGCTTGGCAGGAACCCATCCCTGGTCGCGTCCTTGATGTGCGCACCGTCACCCGTTCCTAGCCAGATCCCGCCGTCCCAAACCTCCCCTGCTTCGCCTTGGTTCGCCGTGGCTCCGCCGTCCCGCCAAGTCCATGGAGCCGCCTCCCTGTCGCATGTCCGGTGAGGTCACCGGAGAGTGCAGTGCCTCTGCTGCCTCCCTATCCCGCCGTCGCTCCTAGCTTTCCTTCCCTGTCCCTCTCTGAATTCCCTCCCTGGCCTTCTTTCCTTCAGGCTTCAATAGCAGCCATGGAGCCGCCTCCGCTTCGATTCGGCAGGGAACGGGACCCCGACGACCTCCACCGCCCGGATCCGCGTCTCCCTTGCCGCCAGTTTTCGCCTCTGCTTCCGCTACCCCATGCTGGCGTGCCGCCCTTTGCCAGGTCCACCGTCGCCGGCCTTTGCTCGCTCTGCTTCGAGCAGAGTAGCTCCGCTCGTCCCAGCTGCGTTGACCGCGTCCTGCCTCATCCCAGCGCCCTTGGCCCGGCTCCAGATTCGGCCTCCAGGCCCAATGTGAGCAGCCCCCTCTAGTCCCTCTCCTGTGCACTGCTGGGCCAGCCAGATTTGGCCCACGCATATTTTTTTTCCGTGCCGTGCGAATTTTGCCATTTATCCCAAAAACTGCATAGTTATAGTTTGGACCCTAAACTTCATGCATTTAATAACTCACAAACCATGCATCAGATTAACATGATTCAAACATGTAAAATGCTTAGTTTTTCATCTAGTTTCATAATATGCTACTTTCATCCATGTTTAAAATGTTTAAAATGATGTTTGCATTTAATTTGCTAAATGCCATGTTAAAATGATTTATTTCATAACTATTTAACCGTAGCTCCAAATTTAATAAACTTTATATGTAAATGGGGTGGAAAAAATTCCTAGTTTAACATGGTGCACTTTATTTTCCTGTTTAACAACAATAAAATATGTTTTAGGGCAGAACAGTACCAAATTCGAATATTGCTCATGAGGATTTTCCGGAATTGTTGTTTGTTGTTCCGGCCTCATTTAAACTTGCCTAAATAGGTAGTTTTATTATGCCTCACCTCTTGCCATGTTTAACAACATTTAATATTGTTGAGTAGCTTATAACGAGATCAAACTAAATAATTGCTTGTGGTGTTTCGTCAATATGCAACTCGTTGCGTATTGAGCTCCACTTAACTTGTAGTGTTGTTTGTGCATATTGCCATGCCATGCCTCATTAAACCGGTCATGCATCATACTTGTTTGCGCATCATGCCATGCTTATGCTTGTTGGTTTACCATGTTGTTTGCTTCTTTCCGGGTTGCCTTCGGTTTCGTTCCGGGATTGTGAGGATTCGTTTGACTTCTCCCATTCGTCTTCTTCATGGACTCGTTCTTCTTCCTTGCGGGATTTCAGGCAAGATGACCGCTACCCTGGATCTCACTACTATCATTGCTATGCTAGTTGCTTCGTTCTATCGCTTTGCTGCGCTATCTATCATTTGCTCTTCAAGCCTCCTAATTGCCATGTCAGCCTCTAACCTTTTCACCCTTCCTAGCAAACCATTGCTTGGCTATGTTACTGCTTTGCTCAGCCCTCTTATAGCGTTGTTAGTTGCAGGTGAAGTTGAAGATTGCCCCATGATGGACAGGATTATGTTGGGATATCACAGTATCTCTTATTTAATTAATGCATCTATATACTTGGTAAAGGGTGGAAGACTCGGCCTTATGCCTGGTGTTTTGTTCCACTATTGTCGCCCTAGTTTCCGTCATACCGGTGTTATGTTCCCGGATTTTGTGTTCCTTACGCGGTTGGGTGATTTATGGGACCCCCTTGACAGTTCGCTTTGAATAAAACTCCTCCAGCAAGGCCCAACCTTGGTTTTACCATTTGCCTCACCTAGCCCTTTTTCCCTTGGGTTTCCGGAGCCCGAGGGTCATCTTTATTTACCCCCCCCCCCAGGCCAGTGCTCCTCCGAGTGTTGGTCCAACCTGAGCGATGTCTGGCGCCCCCTGGGCAACCAGGGTCTATGCCAACCCGTCGTCTTGCTCATCCGGTGTGCCCTGAGAACGAGATATGTGCAGCTCCTATCGGGATTTGTCGGCACATCCGGGCAGCTTTGCTGGCCTTGTTTTACCATTGTCGAAATGTCTTGTAAACCGGGATTCCGAGTCTGATCAGGTCTTCCTGGGAGAAGGAATATCCTTCGTTGATCGCGAGAGCTTATCATGGGCTAAGTTGGGACACCCCTGCAGGGTATAATCTTTCGAAAGCCGTGCCTGCGGTTATAGGAAGATGGGAATTTGTTAATGTCCGGTTGTAGATAACTTGACACCAGATCCGAATTAAAACGCATCAACCGCGTGTGTAGCCGTGATGGTCTCTTTTCGGCGGAGTCCGGGAAGTGAACACGGTCTTTGGGTTATGTTTGACGTAAGTAGGAGTTCGGGATCACTTCTTGATCATTACTAGTTGACGACCGTTCCGCTTGCTCTCTTCTCGCTCTTATTTGCGTATGTTAGCCACCATATATGCTTAGTCCCTGCTGCAACCTCACCACTTTACCCCTTCCTTTCCCTTTAAGCTTTGCTAGTCTTGATACCCATGGTAATGTTATTGCTGAGTCCTCGTGGCTCACAGATTACTACAACAACAGTTGCAAGTACAGGTTATGCGATGATCATGACGCGAGAGCGATGTTTGCTTGTTTCGGAGTTCTTCTTCTGCTTCTTCTTCGATCAGGGGATAGGTTCCAGGTCGGCAGCCTGGGCTAGCAGGGTGGATGTCGTTTGAGTTTCTATTTGTGTTTCATCCGTAGTCGGATGATGCTATTATGTATGATGTATTGATGTTGTATTCATGTGGCATTGTTTGCCTCTTGTATGTATCCCCATCTATTATGTAATGTTGATGTAATGATATCCACCTTGCAAAAGCGTTTCAATATGCGGTTCTATCCTTGGTGGGACCTTCGAGTCTCTTTAGAATAGTATCGCATATTGGGCATGACAAGTTGGTAATCAGAGCCTCGACCGACCATAGGAGCCCCCTTGATTGTTGGTCGTTGTTGAGTCTAGAAGAAAACTATTTTGAGTCTTAGGATTATATATATCGGAGAGTAGGATTCTTTTTACTCCTCAGCCCCCTTCGTCGCTCTGGTGAGGTCTCCTAACGTAGATGTTTTGTCTTTCCTCTCCTTAAATTTCACTAAAAAAATTTAGGATCACGCAGGTATCTTGGAATCGTTCCGATGGTTTTGTGACGAGAACATTGTTCTTGGTGCCTCCTGTCTATCATGTGGCATTGACCCAGGGAGTTGAGCTCCGAGGTGTTGTCATCACAATTTTATCATTGCAGTTCTGGAATACCTGAGTTTTGCCGACATCGAAAACCTCTTTTATGCAGTTGTTAGTGAGATAACCTCGACGCCACCCAGTACTGGGGCGGGAGTTCGGGAGTATTGCCATAGCTCGTATAACGGATGCTTTTCGAAGGTTGAGGTACATGATTTCCGGAGTTTTCTTGGTTATGTGTTGACGGATGGATACAGCTGGATGTAGGGATTGTTAGTTTGGGTGAGATATATTGCTTCCCCTGTATCCCCAACACCAGATTGCATAACCAGAAAGTTTCGGGAGTTTATAGGTGGGAATTCAAGTAGCTCCTAGAATATCTTTCCGACAGATGCCTGATATGGGATTGGGTAAATCTCTATCATATGTATTTGTTCCGGCTTATTTTGCAAGCCAAATCCTTGTTTTGTTTTGTTGTGGTATTCGAGTTGCTTCGAAGTCAAATGTTGATTCCATACCTTTCCTAAGCAGTGTTCTCATATTCTATGGGAGTACTAATCCTTTTGATCATCGAGATTGTCATGTCAATTTTTTCCAACCGGTGTGCTTCTCCTCAAGTGGATCCGATCATTTTCAACATCCGCAAGATCAACTCTAAGTTTTCTCACCGGTGTTTGTTTCATCCGTCCCCAAGTTGCCTTTGTTTTCCCGCCCTCCCACCCTTTTTCTTCAAGGACTCAGATTTCTTAATCATGTATCCTTTTATTGATGGGAAGTCTCTCCAATTTTCTTCCATCAATGTTCTTATCCGGTGATTTCCCATGAAGATGCTCAACAGTTTCAAGTTCATCAATCTTCATCCTCATATTCTTTTCCGATGGATTTAATTCAAGCTTTCAGTGTTGATCATATTCCTTTCCTCGTGTCAAATGCTTTCTCATGCTGGTGCACCTCTCAATCACTCACCTCTTGCTATTCATTTGTTCCGGAGTGTTGAAGATATCTTAGAAGATTTGTGTTTCCATTCTCAATCTGTTCAAGTTATTTTGAGGTTGTTATCTCATTCAAGCCATTTAATTGAACCGGTGCAATCCCCCCTTTCAATCAATCGTTCAACGGTGTATCTTTTGAGTAGGCCCTAACCCACAGGTCTTTTCCCAGGATCTTACCTGACTCTTCTAATTTTTTTTCCGGAGCTATTCTACAATTCTATTTCAAAGTTTGACGTAAGAATGAATTATCATCAGTCAAATGTTTTCTCCAAGATCTTTCAAATTCTTTTGATTGTTCGTTCAATCTTTCTAATTGTCATTTCGGAGTATCTCAACAATTCATGGTGGTTCTCGTCATCATTCTCAACATGTAAAAACCGAAGAAAAGTTCCTCTTAAATCATTACCCGTTCTTCCAAAGATTCATGATTCTAGCTTGATGCCATCCTCTCATAATTGTTTTCGATTGTGAGAATTCTTTTCACCCATTCGACGCATTTCAAGGGTTGTTTTCTTTTCTCGATCATCTGAAGGCCATTATTTCAGAAGATATCTCGATTCTGAATTGATGCCTCTTTGTTCGTCTCCATATTCTTCCGGTGCTTCGTTCAAGTATTCTTTAATCAATTCGTGATCTCTTTGTTCTCTTGTATCTAAATCCCTTCAAGTATCTTCATTCATTTTCCAATTCTTCCCGGTGAATTGTGCCTTTGCTAATCTCATTTTCAATTCTTACGGTGGTTCGTTCAAGATTCCTCTTCCTTTGCTACCGTATCATTTCATTCGTTGTTTACAATCCCACCGGTGGTTCCATCAATACCTTCTCAAGTTTGTGCTATATCTCTTTTAATCCTTTCTACGGGAATAAGTAGTGTGCCAAATCCATTGCTTGCCATCAATTTAATTGGTGAAGGATGAGCATAATGTAATTCTTATTCTTGTTTCATCGAGTAAATTCAATTCCTTATTCCGGAGGTTCATCAAAATTCTTGATTTCATTTGTTCATCTTTCTTTCCGGAGTTCCAAGTTTTCTCGGTTATATCATTTCAAAGCTTCATCTAAATTATTGCAAGGCTTCACCTTGTGTTTTCAACTTCTCTTCCTGTCTATCACCCTTTTATTACCAGAGTTCTTCATGGAGGCTCTACATGACGGTTCATCAAGGATTCTTTTCACTCTTCAATTGTTCTTCAAGATTTCTCTCGAAGTTATGATCCGCCAAGCTATACTCAAAAATTAAACGTGGTGCTCAACACATGTTTTGTTTTGAGGATCTCAAGTATTCTTCATCTTGCATTCCAAAGTGCAATTCTTTCTACCTTAGCTTTTGAGGTGGTGTTATGTCACTCTTGACAATTTTTATTCATGTTTCATGATTCACATGTTGTCAAGAATGAGGTATTTTAAATCCATCAATCTCTTTGTTGGAATTATCTTGGGTTATATTTCACCTAAAGCCTTCCCTAAGGAATGTTGCTATTGTGGTGCTTATCAATGATCCAAGTTTTCTCCTATCCTCTCGGCAAAAGCAGTTTTCATCCCTTCGTTGATCTCAAACAAGCAATTTTTTTCCGTTAGTGGCAGGTTGTCACCCCATCATTTTGAGATGTTTGCCGTGAGCCCACTAAAAACTTATTCTTTTCGTTGTTGGTCTTCCAACAACTTTGTTCTAACCTTCTTGCAAGTATGCTTTCCAAATTCAATTGCGGTAGGAGTTGTCATTTCCTTCTCCGTTCCCTTTATCACAACGATCTATCTTCTATTCTTTCTTTCGGAGTCATTGTGATGTTGCGCTCTTCACCCATCACCTCGTTTTGTCAAGATCATGTTCTTTTCATGCTTATCCATTTAACCGGTGTGTCGTGTTTTCATTCGAGTTCTCTCATCTTATCAAGTTTTGCCTCCTTCCTCAACCGGAGAGCTGTCTGAAATCTTACTTACCCCTTGTGCCATTATTTCAATAGTTTCGGAGGTAGTGTGTTGTTGATTTCATCAAGTATCATCCCATCTTCTCAAGTTCATGTTCTAGTCCTTCCATGTTCAAACGGAGTGTTGCCCGAATTCTTCCTCTCTCATCTTGTTTTAACCAGAGTGGTTTCGAATTCTATCTTGTCCATTAAACTCTTGATTCATGTCTTTGCAACCTTCAAGTTCTCGTAATACTCCTTGTGCATCTTTTCTAACAGATTGTTTGCAATCTCGTTCATCTCTGTTGTACTCTTTCTTTTAAATTGCTCAGCCTCTCAAGGTTCGTGGTTTCACTCGTTCGTCAAAGAAGCAACTTAGTTTTACCTCTTCTCTTCCTCTTCCATTTCTCTCCGGTGCCATCCTAGATCTCGGGACGAGATCCTCTCGTAGTGGTGGAGTGTTGTAACGCCCCGGATACAACTTTCCATATTCGTAACTCCGACTCTTGTTATTTCCGGTTACGTGTTATATTATTTCCTTCGTGGTTGGGTTTTGTCTTTTGTTTTGCATGTTGTTCATGTCATGCATCTCATCTCATAGCATCATGCGCATTGCATCTGCATGTTTTCATAAAACTTGCATCCGTTCGTAGTTGCCGCGTTCCCCTTGCCTTCCTTATCCCTTTCGAGACCAACCGTTCATTTGTTGTCCAACCGTTTGAGCCTCTCTGCACAGCCACCAACCATCTCCGCAAGCTAGTCTGAAAACTTCTCCCAGACCCGACCCGGGCTGTCATGACCAATGGGTCTGGATGATCCCCAAACATCTATAAAACATCTCTGTTTTCCTATTTGGACTCCCTATCTATTTATTCCTAGACCATCCGATTAAGATCGGAGGGACCAAATACCCCTATCCAAAATTCACTTGTGTTATATAAAGACTAACCCTAAAACCTAGGAACCTTGTCCCATCCACCCGTCGCCGCCGCCGCCACTCCACCAAATTCCCCTCGGGATCCCCCTCCTCCTTGTTTTCCTCCACCCACCAACCAGAGCTCTCCACTGCTCCTCCCCGATTTGCTAGCTTCGATCCCGAGTTCCTCCTCTGCTTCTTGCCCAGGAGCCCGAAGCCTACCTCTTCTCCCCCTCGATCTCGAATGAACCGTGAAGCCGCCCAAGTCCCCGAGCAGGAGCGCTCGCGCTCATCTCTGCCGCCACCGTCCGGTGCATCCCAGCGACGCCAGGACCCCGACCAACCCAGGCAGCACCTGTTGCGCGCCTCTTCTTCTCGCCTTGCTTCCTCCCCTGGGACTCATCTCTCTGCGCTCTCTTTGCTTGGCAGGAACCCATCCCTGGTCGCGTCCTCGACATGCGCACCGTCACCCGTTCCTGGCCGGATCCCGCCGTCCCAGACCTCCCCTGCTTCGCCTTGGTTCGCCGTGGCTCCGCCGTCCCGCCAAGTCCATGGAGTCGCCTCCCCGTCGCACGTTCGGTGCGGTCACCGGAGAGTGCAGTGCCTCTGCTTCCTCCCTATCCCGCCGTCGCTCCTAGCTTTCCTTCCCTGTTCCCTCTCTGAATTCCCTCCCTGGCCTTCTTTTCTTCAGGCTTCAATAGCAGCCATGGAGCCGCCTCCGCTTCGATTCGGCAAGGAACAGGACCCCGACGACCTCCACCGCCCGGATCCGCGTCTCCCTTGCCGCCAGTTTTCGCCTCTGCTTCCGCTACCCCATGCCGGCGCGCCGCCCTTCGCCAGGTCCATCGTCGCCGGCCTCTGCTCGCTTTGTTTCGAGCAGAGTAGCTCCGCTCGTCCCAGCCGCGTTGACCGCGTCCTGCCTCATCCCAGCGCCCTTGGCCCGGCTCCAGATTCGGCCTCCAGGCCCAATGTGAGCAGCCCCCTCTAGTCCCTCTCCTGTGCACTGCTGGGCTAGCGAGATTTGGCCCACGCATATTTTTTTTCCGTGCCCTGCAAATTTTGCCATTTATCCCAAAAACTGCATAGTTACAGTTTGGACCCTAAACTTCATGCATTTAATAACTCACAAACCATGCATCGGATTAACATGATTCAAACATGTAAAATGCTTAGTTTTTCATCTAGTTTCATAATATGCTACTTTCATCCATGTTTAAAATGTTTAAAATGATGTTTGCATTTAATTTGCTAAATGCCATGTTAAAATGATTTATTTCATAACTATTTAACCGTAGCTCCAAATTTAGTAAACTTTATATGTAAATAAAAAATTCCTAGTTTAACATGGTGCACTTTATTTTCCTGTTTAACAACAATAAAATATGTTTTAGGGCAGAACAGTACCAAATTCGAATATTGCTCATGAGGATTTTCCGGAATTGTTGTTTGTTGTTCCGGCCTCATTTAAACTTGCCTAAATAGGTAGTTTTATTATGCCTCACCTCTTGCCATGTTTAACAACATTTAATATTGTTGAGTAGCTTATAACGAGATCAAACTAAATAATTGCTTGTGGTGTTTCATCAATATGCAACTCGTTGCGTATTGAGCTCCACTTAACTTGTAGTGTTGTTTGTGCATATTGCCATGCCATGCCTCATTAAACCGGTCATGCATCATACTTGTTTGCGCATCATGCCATGCTTATGCTTGTTGGTTTACCATGTTGTTTGCTTCTTTCCGGGTTGCCTTCGGTTTCGTTCGGGATTATGAGGATTCATTCGACTGCTCCCGTTCGTCTTCTTCATGGACTCGTTCTTCTTCCTTGCGGGATTTCAGGCAAGATGACCGCTACCCTAGATCTCACTACTATCATTGTTATGCTACTTGCTTCGTTCTATCGCTTTGCTGCGCTACCTATCATTTGCTCTTCAAGCCTCCTAATTGCCATGTCAGCCTCTAACCTTTTCACCCTTCCTAGCAAACCATTGCTTGGCTATGTTACCGCTTTGCTCAGCCCTCTTATAGCGTTGTTAGTTGCAGGTGAAGTTGAAGATTGCCCCATGATGGACAGGATTATGTTGGGATATCACAATATCTCTTATTTAATTAATGCATCTATATACTTGGTAAAGGGTGGAAGACTCGGCCTTATGCCTGGTGTTTTGTTCCACTCTTGCCGCCCTAGTTTCCGTCATACCGGTGTTATGTTCCCGGATTTTGCGTTCCTTACGCGGTTGGGTGATTTATGGGACCCCCTTGACAGTTTGCTTTGAATAAAACTCCTCCAGCAAGGCCCAACCTTGGTTTTACCATTTGCCTCACCTAGCCCTTTTTCCCTTAGGTTTCTGGAGCCCAAGGCCCGAGGGTCATCTTTATTTACCCCCCCCCCCCGGGCCAGTGCTCCTCCGAGTGTTGGTCCAACCTGAGCGATGTCCGGCGCCCCCTGGGCAACCAGGGTCTATGCCAACCCGTCGTCTTGCTCATCCGGTGTGCCCTGAGAACGAGATATGTGTAGCTCCTATCGGGATTTGTCGGCACATCCGGGCGGCTTTGCTGGCCTTGTTTTACCATTGTCGAAATGTCTTGTAAACCGGGATTCCGAGTCTGATCGGTTCTTCCTGGGAGAAGGAATATCCTTCGTTGATCGCGAGAGATTATCATGGGCTAAGTTGGGACACCCCTGCAGGGTATAATCTTTCGAAAGCCGTGCCTGCGGTTATAGGCAGATGGGAATTTGTTAATGTCCGGTTGTAGATAACTTGACACCAGATCCGAATTAAAACGCATCAACCGCGTGTGTAGCCGTGATGGTCTCTTTTCGGCGGAGTCCAGGAAGTGAACACGGTCTTTGGGTTATGTTTGACGTAAGTTGGAGTTCAGGATCACTTCTTGATCATTACTAGTTGACGACCGTTCCGCTTGCTCTCTTCTCGCTCTTATTTGCGTATGTTAGCCACCATATATGCTTAGTCGCTGCTGCAACCTCACCACTTTACCCCTTCCTTTCCCTTTAAGCTTTGCTAGTCTTGATACCCATGGTAATGGGATTGCTGAGTCCTCGTGGCTCATAGATTACTACAACAACAGTTGCAGGTACAGGTTATGCGATGATCATGACGCGAGAGCGATGTTTGCTTGTTTCGGAGTTCTTCTTCTACTTCTTCTTTGATTAGGGGATAGGTTCCAGGTCGGCAACCTGGGCTAGAAGGGTGGATGTTGTTTGAGTTTCTGTTTGTGTTTCATCCGTAGTCGGATGATGCTATTATGTATGATGTATAGATGTTGTATTCATGTGGCATTGTTTGCCTCTTGTATGTATCCCCATCTATTATGTAATGTTGATGTAATGATATCCACCTTGCAAAAGCGTTTCAATATGCGGTTCTATCCTTGGTGGGACCTTCGAGTCTCTTTAGGATAGTATCGCATATTGGGCGTGACATCATAGCAATTCATCAATCACCGATAGGACAATGGAAATCTACTCAGACATCATTGGATGGCAACACATCATTGGATAATAATATGAAGTATAAAGCACCATTTTCAAGTAGAGGGTACAGCGGGTTGCGGGACAGTGGACCGTTGAATATAGATGTGTGAAGGTGATGGAGATGTTGGTGAAGATGGGGGAGGTGTTGGTGAAGATCGCGGTGATGATGATGGCCCCCGGCGGCGTTCCGACGCCACCGGAAGCAAGGGGGAGAGAGCCCCCCTTATTCTTCTTCTTCCTTCACCTTCTCCCTAGATGGGAGAAGGGTTTCCCCTCTGGTCCTTGGCTCCCATGGCTTGGGAGGGGCGAGAGCCTCTCCGAGATTGGATCTATCTCTCTGTTTCTGCATTCCCAGATTCTACCCCTTCACCGTTTCTTAAATATCCGGAGATCCGTAACTCCGATTGCGGTGAATCTTTCGCCCAGATCTTTCTCATAAAATTAGCTTTCTTGCGCCAAAAGAAGAGCGTAAACCGCCTTATGGGTGTCCCATGAGAACCCAGGCCGCGCCCAGGGGGGAGGGCGCGCCCCCTTGTCTCGTGGCCACCCCGGACACCATTTCACGTTGATTTTACTTCCAAAAAATCATAAATATTCCAAAAAAAATCTCCGTCCATTTTTATCCCGTTTGGACTCCGTTTGATATTGGGTTCCTGCGAAACAAAAAACATGCAACAGACAGGAACTGGCACTGGGCACTGGATCAATATGTTAGTCCCGAAAAATAGTATAAAAAGTTGCCAAAAGTATATAAAAGTTAAATAATATTGGCATGGAACAATCAAAAATTATAGATACGACGGAGACGTATCATCAAGCTGCAGATGAGTTGGCAAAGATAGGTTCAAAGAGAGCGGCCATTCCCAGCAATGTGTTTTTGGAACATATTCATTCACCTTCAGTTCAGGAAGATCCTTTCACTGAAGAGTCACCACAGCCCAAGAGCGCCACAGATCCGACTGAAGTAGAAATCCCAGCCGTGATCGACTTAGTCATGGAGGTTTTGGTCATCACTCCCGAATGGACGGTGTCGTACATTGCATACATTCTTGGGAAAGAACTTCCAGAGGATGAGGAAGAGGCTCGACAAACCGTCCGACGATCTAAAGCCTCTACCGTGATAAATGGTCAGTTGTTCAAAGAAAGTGTAACTGGAGTTTGCCAGAAGTGCATCACGCCAGAAGAAGGCCGAATGATCCTCAATGATATTCACTCGGGGACCTGTGGTCACCATGCGTCCTCTCGGACCATTGTGGCCAAAGCATACCGAACCGGATTTTACTGGCCGCGTGCCAATGAGATGGCAAAAAAAATAGTGGACAAATGCGAAGGCTGTCAGTTTTACTCCAACATGTCCCATAAGCCTGCATTAGCTCTGAAGACTATTCCACTCGTCTGGCCTTTTGCTGTCTGGGGATTGGACATGGTTGGACCTCTGAGGACTGGCAGGAGTGGATTTACCCATGTGCTGGTGGCAGTCGACAAGTTTACCAAATGGATCGAAGCCAAGCCCATTAGAAATCTTGAAGCAAGTATAGCTGTAAGTTTCATCAGGGAATTGATATTCAGATATGGTGTTCTGCATAGCATCATCACAGATAACGGATCGAACTTCGACTCTGATGAATT
This sequence comes from Triticum aestivum, assembly GCF_018294505.1. NCBI lineage: Eukaryota > Viridiplantae > Streptophyta > Magnoliopsida > Poales > Poaceae > Triticum > Triticum aestivum. The sequence goes on from NC_057810.1 coordinate 599,928,989, forward strand.
CTGAGCCTTTTGCGCTTCCCAAGGCACGAGGGTCGATTACGCTTCGGTCGCCCATCCTTAGTCGATTGGGCAGGCTGAGCGAGCAAATGGATTGATTCTCAAAGGACTGAAACCCCGGTTGATGCGTGACCTCAAGCATGCAGCAGGGGCTTGGGTCGATGAACTCCCATCAGTACTTTGGGGATTGAGGACAACTCCTAATCGGTCGACTGGACGAACTCCATTCTTCTTAGTCTACGGAGCCGAAGTCGTACTCCCAAGTGATTTGCTCCACAACGCGCCCCGAGTCGAACTCTTCTCAGAAGAGGAAGCAGAGCAGGCTCGGCAAGATGCAGTCAATCTCCTGGAAGAGGAAAGAGAGATGGCCTTGATCCGGTCGACCATTTATCAGCAAGACCTGCATCGATTCCATGCTAGAAACATAAGGGGTCGGGCATTTCAGGAAGGAGACCTGGTTCTTCAAGTGGACCAGCAGAAACCACAGAAGCTCGCTCCTGCTTGGGAAGGCCCTTTCGTCGTCACCAAAGTGCTCCACAACGGAGCGTATCGTCTTTTCAACGTCGAGCACAATAAAGATGAGTGACACGCTTGGAATGCGGAACTGCTCCGCCCTTTTTACTCTTAAAATATTTAGACTGTTGAGATGTAATAAGAAGTATCTTCTAGTGTGATTATCAAAAGACATGATTTTACAGTCTTTTGAATGACTGTTGTTCATTTTTACATGTTCTAAAATCCCCCAGTGGGTGCCTTAGCTGCGAATCTGTTTCGCCTAAGTTGAAGAGAAAATCCTACCCAGTGGTGAGTCTGCCTCTCACTCGGGGGCTTAGCTGCAGTCCAGTACTCGCCTAAGTGATAAAAAATCCTAACAAGTGGTGGGTCTGCCTCTCACTCGGGGGCTTAGCTGCAGTCCAGTACTCACCTAACTGATAAAAAAATCCTACCGAGTGGTGAGTCTGCCTCTCACTCGAGGGCTTAGCTGTAGTCCAGTACTCCCCTAAGTGATAAAAGATCCTACCGAGTGGTGAGTCTTCCTCTCACTCGGGGGCTTAGCTGCAGTCCAGTGCTCGCCTAAGTGATAAAAAATCCTACTGAGTGGTGAGCCAGCCTCTCACTCGGAGGCTTAGCTGCAGTCCAGTACTTGCCTAAGTTTAAAAGGTCCTACCAAACGGTACGGGTCGGCCACAACCCCCTCCCCCCTCCCCCCCGAGGCTGCACCGTCAAGAAGAAGGACGAGATTGTGGGAGCAATCTTCCCACTCGGGGACTTAGCTGCAGTCCAGCACTCACCTAAGTTTGAAAATCCTATCGAGTGGTGAGCAATCCTCCCACTCGGAGGCTTAGCCGCAGTCCAGTACTCGCCTAAGTTTGAAAAATCCTACCGAGTGGTGAGCAATCCTCCCACTCGGGTGCTTAGCTGCAGTCCAGTACTCGCTTAAGTTTGAAAAACCCTACCGAGTGGTGAGCAATCCTCCCACTCGGGGGCTTAGCTACAGTCCAGTACTCGCCTAAGTTTGAAAAATCCTACCGAGTGGTGAGAAATCCTCCCACTCGGGGGCTTAGCTGCAGTCCAGTACTCGCCTAAGTTTGAAAAATCCTTTCGAGTGGTGAGCAATCCTCCCACTCGGGGGCTTAGCTGCAGTCCAATACTCACCTAAGTTTGAAAAATCCTACCGAGTGGCGAGCAATCCTCCCACTCGGGGGCTTAGCTGCAGTCCAGTACTCGCCTAAGTTTGAAAAATCGTCCCGAGTGAAAACTGATCTTCTCTCTCGGAGACTTAGCCATACGCTCCATCCTAATCCACAAGGACAACAAAGTGCGGGTAGACCACGACCCCCACTTCAGAGTTGCGCCATCAAGAAGAAGGACGAGATTGAGCGTGTCGCCAAGGCGAGCCACTTTCAGGAATGTCAAGACCATTGCTAAATGCCTCGTTGATAAGCCGACCAGTCCCGCCGAGTGATGCGGGTCAACCACGACCCCCCCCTGGGCTGCACCATCAAGAAGAAGGACGAGATTGTGCGCACTATCAAAGGCCCATCCAACGGCTGGTGCCAAGGCAAACTGCTGACAGGAACATCAAGACCATTGCTGAGTGCCTTGCTAATGAGCTGATCAATGCTGCTCAAGGCTTGTCCAGCTGGTCGACTGCTGATTCCTCTTCAGAAGCTGCATCGAACAAACAGAAACCAATCCAAGAGAAGAACGAGTTTCACTCGAAGATAAACGCAACATATTCAAAGATAAATCCAAAGGTTCCTAACCACAGATCAAAGTACTCGAGCATCAGGCCCGAAGGAGTATTAACGATTACAAAATCACTTGGCATTCCGAGGCAAATAAAGGTGAAGCATAATGTTTTCAGTCACTCGGTGGGAGAAGGACTGGCTGGATCGCAGAAGCTGTCAAGGTCGATGCTGTCGGCAATACGAGTGGCTACCTCGAGGAAGGTGTCTATGAAGGACTAGAAGGAGTGCTTCTTAGTATTCACTACCTTGAGGGCCGCTAGCTTGTCTTATTTAGCCTCCTTGCAGTGCACTCGAATCAATGACAGGGCGACATCAGCACCACAGCGAGCGGAGGACTTCTTCCACTCTTCCACTCGGCCAGGAATCTGATTGAGTCGAGTCATAAGCGACTCGAGGTCTTGAGAGAGTTCCGCCCGAGGCCAGAGTTCGGTGTCCACTTGGGTCATCGCCGCCTTCAGTCGAGCCAGATAAGCAACTGCGCCGTCCAAGCGTGAAGGTTCCAATCGCAGCAGGTTCATCACAACGTCATCTTTCACGGGATAATTGATGGGGTCGAGACGTGTCTCGACCTGCCCAGTTTCAGCTTCAAAGTCCTGACAAAGTTTTGTTCCATCGCGAAAAACAATGAGTCGGCAATATTACAACAAACTTCAGTCGACGACAATTAACTAGTCAAGTGACCATACCTTCAAGCTTCAGGACTAGTTTCGCGGCAAGTTGTTCCAGATAGAACTCTAGCTTGTCTGTCTTGGTTCTGAGGCCGCCAACTTCAGTGGTCAGGTTCTCCTTGTCCTTCTTCAGTTGCTCGACTTCTCGATTAGCTTCTGAGATGGTGGTCTTCAACTTCGCGCTCTCCTCCTCCAATTTGCTGACTGAAGCGAGCTTCTGGTCTGCAAGCGTCATCTTCTCACGTGCTTCCTTCTGAGCAGCAGCAAGGTCCAGGTCCTTCTTCTCCAAAGCCTCCTTCATTCTCTCTAAAGAAACAACACTCTTCAGACGAGCCTGAAGTTGGTGGTTTTCACTACGCACATCTGCTTGTGTGAAGTCACTCGGTTCAAAGAGACTGAAAGAAAAAGCAATGGAAAGTGCGAGCTGCTAAGCAGACAAGACAATCGAATGGTTACCTCCAATAATGGCCGTCTCTTGTTGAGCAGTCTTGAGATTCTTCTTTGCGAGTTCAAGGTCAAGTTCAACGCTGATATGCTTCTTCTTTAACTCGGAAAGTCGAAATCCAAGGTCACAAGACCTGTGCAGTCAGCAAGAGAGATATGTTAGTCGACAGAAATAAGAGACAGTGATAGTGAAAAGTTACTCTAAGACTACTACCAAATCAAATATTCAACAGTAGTCTCGGGGACTGCATCCAGTGGGTGCACTTAGCATGCCCCCATTGGTTCAGATCAATACTCAGCAGGGTCTGCCCAGCGTGAGTCCAAAAAAAGAGAGATGGTACATTCTAAGACCTCAATCGACTGCTAGCCGTCGACCGTGGTCTCAGGGACTACACCCAGTGGGTGCACTTGGCGTGCCCCCACTGATCCAGACAGTTTATTGAGATTCAGCTCGAGTCGAGTGGAGTGGAAGATTTCCTAAGCTCCAAACAAAGGCACACCCCAGTGGGTGATCAGATATAAAACAACATTCAAAAGTTCAGTCGGAGTTTTGCTGACCTGAACATTGGTCTGAAGGGCAGTGTTGGCGTTGTAAGCCACCTGACTAGCCTCGTGCATCACCTTCACCTGCTCCATGACAAGGTTCACCTGGCGAAGAGCTTCCCTGGTGGCACTCGGCGAGTTGTCTGGGGTCTGATACGCGGCAAAGAGTGATGGCTCCAAGGCAGTCGAAGCAGTTACTGGGTCAGACGCGTGGGGTTGCATTGGAGCGGTAGGAGTCTATGCAGTCGATCCCGATGGGAGATCAGTCGTCAGCGGGCTAGCGAATGTGCCGTTCGTCCGAACCGGCTCTTCGGAACGTTCGACCACCGCCTCAAGCGCCGGCGTCGACTGAGGGACTTGAATTTCAAGCCTCCTTCTGCTTGAGCCTCTGCACTTCTTCCTCCTCTCCCGTAGAGGCGCTTCTTCTTCATCATCATCAGGGAGCATGATGATCTCTTGCAGAACTACAAAAAGGGAGAAACATCAGAAATTCAGCCGATTGACGACTTACCAGCCCGAGAGGTGGCCTCCTCGTCTCTTGGTGCCTTATCGATATCCATGTCAGTAGCAGCGGAGGTGGGGCTAGAAAGATACATGATCCAATTGGTCAGAACAGAAATTTCAGTCGGTCTGCATAAACATAAGTGTGATACTCACCCCGAAGCCACAGGGACGTCCATATTAATCCGCGGCAAAGTCTTTCGAGCGTTGGGAGGAGCAACCTTGGGCTGCTTGGCGACCTTCTCCGTCGGCTCCGGAGTCGACGTCCGAGTGCGCTTCTGAGCGTGGGTACTCGGAGCCACGTTCTTCCCGTGCCTACCTGCCGGGTCATGTTGCTGCTTGGATCGGTGCTCGGAACGCGGCGGCGAGTCGACTTCTTCCTCGTCGTTCGATTCCTTGCTCTCCTCCTCCTCCTGTTCATCCGAAGACTCCCAGTCGCCACTATCTTCTGCGCCGGCCTCTCCCTCCTGGCCCTGCTCCAGAGCTTGTTCACTGTTGGGCATCGAATACATTTCAGTAAAAACCTACAAGACAAAAAGTCGAGTAAAAGTCAGCCGACATCAAGTACAGTTGGAACATATACACTATGCAGTCGGAATAAAAGAGCATACCTTGTCGGGCGGATTGTCGTCTCTAAAGGGGATGACTCGCCTGGATCCCCTGGGGTTGTCCTGATTGCCTGTGATACTCTTCAACCACATAGCTACGGTCTTGGACGGCACTTCCTCTGGGTGGACCCGAGCGGTGTCTTCAGGTCCGGAATACAACCACATAGGATGATCACGAGCCTGAAGAGGCTGGATGCGTCGACTGAGGAACACTTCCAGCAGGTCCAGGCTGGTGACACCCTCATTGATAAGTTGGACCACTTTCTCCACCAACATCTTCGTCTCCACGTTCTCAGCAGCAGTCACTTTGAGTGGAAAAGGAGTCTGGACACGGTCGAATGTGAAGTGGGGAAGGCCAGTTGACTGACCTGGAGCTGTGACGTCCTGGCAGTAGAACCAGGTCGACTGCCAGCCTCTAACCGATTCAGGGAGAGTCATAGCAGGGAAAGAACTCCTATGCCTTTTCTGAATACCTAAACCCCCACACATCTGGATGACATGGGTCTTTGAGTCACTCGACTTTTGACCGGCTGGGATCAGATGGTGAAGATATGTTTGAAAAGACCCCAGTGCGGTCGACACCCCAAGAAGTTTTCACACATCGACACGAACGCGGCCAGATACGTGATGGTGTTGGGAGAAAAATGGTGGAGTTGAGCACCGAAGAAATTCAGGAATCCCCGGAAAAAGGGTTGCGGAGGGAGCGAAAAACCTCGGTCGACATGGGTGGCGAGCAGTACACACTCACCCGGTAGAGGCTGCGGCTCCATCTCCCCTTCCGGCAGCCTTGCCGCTCCCTTGGCGATCAGTCCGGACTCTGCCATCTCGTCCAGATCTTCTTGCCGAAGCGAAGACCGGATCCAATCGCCCTGGATCCAGCCCGATGGCAGCCCCGCTCGCGATGACGACCCGCGGTTCTGCTTCTTGCCTTTCGCCGCCCCCGTCGCCTTCTTTGCACGCTCTAGCGCCGCCGTCTTGTCCTTCACCACGACAGCAGAGTGGCAGCGTCGAGAGCAGAAGAGCTGGGCGCGGTGGAGAAGCGGGGGAAGAAGGAGGAGAAATAGGCGTGCACAGTGCAGACACCTCGGCCCCGTTGCCTTATAAAGGGTTGCTTCCGAGTGGCTGATGCGTGGGACCAGGCAATCCTTTCAAATCCCGCGACAGTCGCGCGCAACGTACGTGGAGAAAAAGTCAGCACGAAAATCGAGGGATCACTGTTTATCCGCTCCGCCCGCTTCGGCGCTCCCCGTACCGCGCGCTTCACCGAAATTTCGTATCCCGTGAAATTCGGGATACACAACAGTCAATCGCGCCCGAGATCCTGCACTCTAATACAGCACTCGGCAGACGATGCCACAAGTTCAGTCGACAACTCTCTAAATGAATCAAGGCAACTGAGTCGACGCTGAAGTACCAACGTGAGTTTTCCATCTTGCAGAAAACGCTCGCGAAGGTGCAAAGCTGAGAACAAGTTCAACTTCAACCTACTTTCCACTCGAACCTTAATCCATTAGGGGGCTACTGATGAGGATACAGACCTGGGTTAGGGTTATAGGCCTGACCTATACGTCCTACCCAAGGTCCTACCCTAGAAGATAAGAAGTCCAAGAGGCAGCAAGAGACCCCTAGTCGAAGATGTCGAGTGCAATCCACTCGACAGTCATGTCACTCGGGAGTCCTCCTCCCTACTGTCACTCGACCATCCAGAGAATCACTCGACCTACCAAAGACCAGGAGTCACTCAGCATTACAACAGGCAGGCGTTCACTCCATAGTTTTTAAGGTCATTAACATCACTTAAGGCTGGCGTTACCAGTAACACCCCCACTTTATGTACATTAAGTCCCTTGTAATGGAGGGCGGTGAGGGTCCTGGCGTACTCTATATAAGCCACTCCCCTCCTCTGGCACAAGGGTTCGCACCCCCTGTAACATCACACGCGTATAATCCAATCGACCGCCTCCGGGCACCGAGATGTAGGGCTATTACTTCCACCGAGAAGGGCCTGAACTCGTAAACCTCGTGTGTACACCTTCACCATAGCTGAGATCTCCCTCTCCATACCTACCCCCTTTCTACTGTCAGTCTTAGAACCACGACACCCGGCGCGCGCCCATACACGCGCCCGACGCGACAAGCTCGTCGCCATGGTTGCTGCCGCCCGATGCCACCGTGTGCTTCCAGCAAGAGCCGTCACATATGCCGTGCAACGCGGCCACCTCGCCGGCCGCTGTTGCACACCGCCGTCGATGCAGCTACCGCCGCGCTGCGTCCCGTCGAGCGCCACTCGCTGCCGCTGCCGAAACCCGCAGCTCCGTGCACCATCGTGACGTGTCTCTGTGCCTCGCGCCACCGCGCTCCGCTGACGGCGCCGCGCGCCACGGCCGCCCCTCGAACTTGGCTCTGAATACCAATTGTTGGAACCGAAGCCCTCTAGCTACCTCTCCTCTCACTCGAACGGAGGTGGAAGAAGAAAAATAGTGGGCACAAGATTTTCTGGCTGGCGACGAACGCCTCCACGGGCGCTCAAACGCCCTAATCTTTTCTTCTTCATAGTGGCTACATGGCTTACACTCGGTTCAGCTTACAAGAGTACACAGGCGGGGGATTTATACACGATGCGCGCACACACACAACCCGGCCACCACTCCACGCACGCACTGACTAGCCTGAACTCCCGGCCACTACTCCATCGTGGTGGTTATCCTCTAATGACCGAGCCCACACACAACTCCATGTGCAAAGCTAGCTAACAATCTGGACACATCAAGCCAGCCAACGAACTGAATATGGCCCGGCTAACTGACCATGATCCACGCTCCTCTATGCATGCGGCTAACAATCTATGCATGTCAAGATTACTACTAACACACCATGTTATAGCTGGCGTTCAGACTTCATTAAGCATTTTTTGTTGTATTTCTGTTTTAATATGGTATTTCAAACAATATATACTGATAATAGAAATTGTTTTGAATATATCCAATGGTGTTAATTATGTCGCATAATTCATACTCTAGAATAAATGTAATTTAAATTTTATTGGTGTAATTGTTGGTCAAACTTAGTTCTTGGAATATGTGTATTATGCCATAAATCTGAAACAAAAGAGTAAAAGGAGATGAGAAAGCTTTCTAGTCTCATTGGACGTTTGACCCTATGAGTCAATACAATTACCAAGGTGTGCAGTAATTCCTCTAGTGCCTCGTGTAAAACCATCGGCACTATAAGGAGTCGCCTTTCACACGCTAGGTACTACAGGCGAGCAGCGGTGCCATCTCTTGAACCCACACGCCATGGAGAAAGCCACACAAACAGAAGGGCATCTGGGCAACGGAGCGGTGGAGAAGCCATCGCTCACCTTCGAGTTGGTGTCGCAGTTTTTCTGCATGCCGATCGATGAGGCGGCGCGGGAGCTCAATGTGGGGCTGACGTCCCTGAAGAAGAGATGCAGGGAGCTTGGGATCCCCCGGTGGCCGTGGCGCACGGTGAGAAGCCTTCAGGAGCTCATCGATGTTGTTAAGGTAACTCCTCCCCCTCCCCCCTCCCCCCCAAAAAAAAACTCTTCTAGCACTCTCTGATTTATTTCAGCATATGCATGTAAGTTTGCAAGTGTATGTGAGTCTCAATTTCATGTTGTGCAGGAGCTGGGCAAGGACGACACTCCGGAGAAGGCAGAGAAAACTAAGATGGTGGTACATAAGTTGCTGGAGGTGATGAAACTGATTGCGGAGAGACCCGATGTTGAGCTGGACAAGGAGACGAAGGTGTTTAGGCAAGCTTGTTACAAGGAGATGCATGAGCGCCGAATAAAGAGGAAACTCGGTAAGGTTCTTGATGCATGACGGGGATGTAGAACATGTTATAATCTAACTATTGCACTTCGAAATAACATACTCCATCCGGCAGTATGCATAGTACACATTTTGTTTACTCAACTTCAAACTTTGATCATAAATTTCTTTTCCCAGTAGTTAAAAATCACAATCTTGGTTTTGGTTTCTGAAATTATTGGATATTATCAATATTGTCTATTGTGTCATATAAATCACATATTATTTCCAACTCTAGATTAGAGAACAGAATATATCTTGCGTACAGATACGAATAGAGAACAAAATATAATCGTGAGTAAACACCAAATATTTGTGAGGTAATTACTCAAGTGTTTTTCACCCTTTGTTTTTTCACTTGAGATTTATCAAAGTGGGTTTTGCTTCAGAGCACACACCATAGATTTGCAACTCCCGATGCAGATTAATAGTTGGGATGAAAACTTAGCATTTGTTACATGTCCATTTTACATGGTGGTGATGTTAGCCTTACACAAGCTTTAACCCCATAAATATTAACAAAACCCCATTCATTTTCTGGACAAAATTCAAATAAATTTGTAAGCAATAGTAGCTCGTGCGAAACTGATTTGTCACGCTCGTTCGTTCCTAACATATTGGGTGGGTCTTCGTGAAGCCCGGGACACAGAAGCGCTGATCGAGGGGGCGGCAACACTGCAACACCTACAAGCAGAGCAGGACCTATCCCGCCGGCAAGGGCTGGGGTCCACCGCATCCCCATTAGATTACATCAGCCAAGGAAAACCTCGGCTTCGCCGACAGATGCAAGGAACCCTAATCGCCTGGAGTGAGACGAAGGGGTACGAAGGCTGGTGGAGGCGTATAGCTGATCTTAAAGTTCATGTTTGACTGATGCAACTGGTTGTGTATAATTATTTAAGAATCTGTTGAGAGTTATCACTGTTTTCACCGGATATCCCACAACATATCTCTAAATTCAGCGTGCTGTCTGGTTGTTGTTAACCCATTTCATTCCATTTCTCGTTCGTGAGAACAATCATGAACAAAAACTTGAAGCCTTAGCTTATACTACATTCATTCACATATCGAATATTGGCGTGCTTCAACAATCCAGACGAACTGCTCTGAAGTCTGAACATCACCGTGCATGCGTACGTTGTACAAGAAAATCGGACAGGATCGACCAAGACACGACCTCTGGATCGACGCCATTACCTTATTCTCATCTCCTCCGCCTCAAATCCGCTCGATCAGCCGCGGATCTCTGCTATACCGGTCGATCCGCCGCAGTTTCGAGCGACCCAAGCAGGATGTCAGGAACGTCCCGGCGGGTCGGCGATCACAAGGTGAGCTTCCCCATCTCCCGGCGCAGCGCGGTGGCCCTGACGAGGCTGCCGATGGTGTTGACGGCGAGCTTGATGTCCTCGATGGGGTTGCCCGGCACGACGCGCTTGTAGAGGTAGCTGTCGAAGGTCATCCGCTGCACGTAGTCGTCGGCGCACATCTCCACGAACGCCTCCCGCGCCGCGTTGGAGCGGTAGAACACCTTCTGCAGGATGTCCAGCACCTTGTACGTCGGCCAGTAGAGCCGGTCGAACTCCGCCAGGTACTTGCGCAGGTCGCTCTCGTCCACCAGCCGCGTCCCGTTCGCCGACCCGGCCACGATCGCCTCCGCGCACATCCGCCCGCTCTTCGCCGCGAAGTAGATCCCCTCGCCGGAGCACTTTGTCACGTACCCCGCCGCGTCGCCCACCAGCGTCACCCGCCCCGACACCCTGATGACGATCGAACACGACGAGTGAGACCCCGGTTGATCGGCTAGAAAACCTTTGTTGCAAGAAACAGAGGAATTTTTTGTTTGTTGCTACCTTTTGGGCCTGGGGTGCTCGGGGATGGGGTGAGCCTCGACGCGGATGATCTTGCCGCCCTCGATCTTGTCCTTGGCGCGGAGGCGGGTAGCGGCCTGGAACTTCTTGATGTCGGCCTTATGGGTGACGGTGCCGGTGCCGACGGCGACGTGGTCACACTTGGGGAACACCCAGCCGTAGAAGTCGGGGGACACGTCGTCGCCGACGTACATCTCGGCGCGCTCCTCGTAGTAGCGCATCTTGTCGTCGGGGATCTTGACGCGCTCCTGGAACGCGATGGCGTACTCGTAGTCGCCGGCGCCCATGTCCTTGGCCACGCGGGAGTTGGCGCCGTCCGCGCCCACGATCGCGTCCACCTCGAACGAGCGCTTCTCGCCGCCCACCTTGCCGTTGGAGCTGTCGTAGTGGTTGTAGTGCACCGTGTATGTGCCGTTGCGCTCCTTGGGCGCCTCATACCTGCGCCAGGATAATATCGATCAGCCAATGTTTACACCTCAAAACAGGGATGAGCCACAGCTTATTCACAACGGCATTTGTTTAGCCACAGACTTTTTAGCACAACATGGCTGTAATTTTAGCATTAAGCTCCGTAAATTTGCATGTGTATTTCAGTTCGTTCAGTTGATATGTCAAATATGAAATGATTTTCAGTTAGTAGCCTTGCATAGGTACTACTGATAACCTGAGTGTGGACTACTGACACACATGCATGCAGGCCAAATACAGTAGTCGATGAAGGTGAAGCCACAAAGATAAGAGTTTCTCGTACTTAGTTCATCGTGCAATTCTAATGCTACGACCCCCCAAACTCTGGCATTGGAGCACTTGTGCTCGGTAATATAGTGCCAGAATGAAACCCAACACGATGGCTGGCGGTACAAGTGGAGAACTACTACAGACATACTCATAATCTAGCATCTGATGGCCCGATGCATACCTTAGGAAGAGGCCGTTAAGGACCTCGGCGCCGGCCTTCTGAGCCCGGGTACGGAGGAAGTCGTCGAGCACCTCGCGTCTGACCATGCCAATGTACTCGTGCGGCGCGAGCGTGCGGCCGATGTCGACGGCGACGTTGGAGGGCGAAATCATCTTCATCTTGGTGACCCTCCTGTCGACGAGGTCCAGCGGCAGGTCGAACTCGGACACCATGCAGAGCGGGATGGCCCCGCCGCACGGCTTGCAGTTGTCCATCTTGCGCTCGATGAGCACCGTCTCCACGCCGCCCTTGGCGAGCGCCTCCGCGGCCGCGCCGCCCGCGGGGCCCCCTCCCACGACCGCCACCCGCAGCTTCCGCCCGCCGGGGAGCTTGGGGCTGGACGCCGCCGCGCGTGTCACGAGGAGCTGCGACCTCCTGCCGCCCGCCGGCCGCGCCCGGCAGGAGGAAGGGAGGAAGGTGGCGCGCGCCGCGGCCGCGGACGAGGAGAGGGACGTCATTGTTGCCGCGGTGAGAGCTCCTCGGCTGGCTCGAGCTGGACGTGCGGCGGGGAGTGAGCGAGCGAGTGAGGGTCTGGTCTGTGAGGCGCGAGCAGAGCACGCACACGTAGTAGTGAAGTGGGGCGGAGAGGCCGAGGATAGGATGAGGCCCGTGAGTGGGGATCGCGGGGGAGGCCGGCCGTCGGATCCGGGCCCTGGACGGCCCGGATCGCGCGTATGGATGAGGTTTTTTGTGTGCTTTCGCTTTTGTCGTGTCCAAGCGAGTGGACGTGGTTTTGCAAGTCGGACGAGCTTGTTTGTCTCCTTGTGTACTCCGAGTGATGGGCGATGCTTTGCCACGTCAAAAATACTCTACGATGATGTCCAATAAACACTATGCATGTCACTTTTGTTTTGGAAAACGGCATATGCAAAAACAAAATCAAAAAAATCAGGCCCGTCCTTGCTTCAAGACCACCATGCATGTTGGAGTTGTGTCGAATATTGTGTACAAGGTAGATTACAGTTGGACTATGAGTTGTATTGTGTTTACATAGGATGTGGAGTCGTGTCCTAGTAGAACACTTGTATCCTAGGCCTCTCATATATAGCGGGGGTAGACAGACGATGTAACATATGCCAACATAATAGCACCGGAACGCAGGGGAAGCCGGCGGCATGTGCCGGTGTCCAGGTCGACCGGGTGCGGTATTGTAGCGGTGTCATAGGGAGGAGCGCCCATAGTCAAGCCCCGAAGATGTAGCCATATCGGTGAACCTCGTTAACAAATCTCGGTGTCGTGCCTTGTGTGATTGCTTGATCCTCGGATGATCGACAGTATGCCTCGGATTTATTCTGACAAGTGGTATCATGAGCTAGATTGTTCGGAGGTTGTGGATTGTTGATCTAGAGGAAAAAGGAGCGAGAGAATTCGTGGAATCGGTCGAGCTGGTCGCGGGTGGCGGCAGAAAAGTTCGGCTTACGGCGGAGATTCTCTGCTCGGTAGCGATTGGAAGAGGCGGCGGTGCAACGCGTGGCAGAGGAACCTATCTGTCGGATCGGGAGCGATCTCGCCGAGTCCGTGGTTGAGATCGGAACCAGCAGGCGCGTGTGCGTGTGCCAACAACAGAAGAGCCGTGCGGTGGTCGATCGGTTGATCGGTCATCGGGCGAGCGAGAGTACAGCAGGGAAACGTGCAGCTCGGATCGGGGCGTGTGCGGCAGTGGCGAAATCCAGGTGCGCACGGGCGTGGCCCAAGGCGTTGGGCGAGATACTGGCAAGCGGCCTAGCAAGGCCCAATCGCAGGAGGCCATGGTCCGTCCACGAACGTGAGGCACGTTGGATCCGAAGTGAGTAGTGTTTTGGCTGTTGGAAGGTACGTGAGATTTGTTTGGTAAAAAAAGAAGAGGACCGAGTCCTTATCTGACACAAGGAGGCAAGAGGCAGATCAAATCGAGAAAGCAAAAATCCATTGGTACATCCATCGGAAACTAGCAAGGGACTTGGACAAAGCAAATAGCTTAGCGTCAGGAGTTGAGCCAAGGGAGCAGATCACGTTTGGTGGATTGCTACTAGTGCATGGAGGCGAGACCATGCTGGGTTTTGCTCGTGTACTTTGGCGTTGAAGGGATAGATCAGACAAGGGTGAAATATTTGTTGGCACAATGAGGATGCTTGAAGGCGTTGGGGGAAGTCATGTCAGCAAAGATGGAATTATCATGTGATGAATGGAAATTCGCGGAAGACGATTTGGGAGCCTTGAGCGTGTCATACAGTCGAACGAGTTCGGCTGGGTCGGACTGGGCAGTCTGACGGGATCGACGCAAGTCGGTTGGTACAGAAGACGGTGGTGGGATCGGCGACAACGATGTAGGAGCGTGATGCTGATGGTGACCAACTTCTGGACGTGGAAACATGTGGCACAGGCCTGAGTGCTTGTGTGGCTTCGACAAGACTATGGTGCGGGATTAATTCAGGATGGTGTATACACGGAGCTTGAAGTCGATGAGGCGCAGGGGTGGACTAATCATCTACCATGGAGTCATGTTGAAGGTGGAGCTGGAGTCTGACGGAAGACTTCACCCGGTGCTGATTGAGGGGCTACGGGGTAAGACGTCAGAGAGTCAAAGCCTATTTCAGCGGGCAAAGCGAGAGACACGTAGTTTGGACTGGAGCCCGATGGTCTGATGGAAGCGTGAAACTCGTCATCGGTCGGTGATGATCGGTGGTACTCTGCAGTGGGGATTGAGTGGTGTGGTTTTGCGACCCTTGAGACTCGACCGGGATAGCGGAGGCTCGACGCGGTAATAGCGACGAGGCATGCGGCACGCACGGGACATAGAGACGGGCCAGGGATCTGGTGGTCATACATGTGGTGAGACAACTGCGAATTTGACTCGGGATGACTACAAGCAATGGTGAAATTCCTTCAAGTTTCACACAGGCAGACAAGAAAGGAGCGGTGATGTTGAGTTCAGGTAACTCTTATGTGTGACACCCAATATGTGAGTTGTTCATTTTCACGCAGGTCAGTGATCAGTGTGTGATGGCGTTGGACTGATATTCTGAAAGTTGGGAGCATAAATTAGAGTATCAAGGAACTTAATTTTGCTCGAGTGTTGACTGTGGTCAAGAAAAGAAGGGACTACAAGTTGCAGGTGGAGTCACATGGAGTCTTCGGAGTAGCAGCGGTACTCATGGCATAAACTCAAGTCCAATGTACATGAAAGTTTGACGCATTGACGAATTCAAGGTGGTGGAGAATATTCGCCAAGGTGAAGTTTGTTGGAGTTGTGTCGAATATTGTGTACAAGGTAGGTTACAGTTGGACTATGAGTTGTATTGTGTTTACATAGGATGTGGAGTCGTGTCCTAGTAGAACACTTGTATCCTAGGCCTCTCATATATAGCGGGGGTAGACA